>NC_133211.1:2431543-2436543 GCF_958299795.1 Porites lutea
TTGACGAAATTCTGGGAGTCGTGCACGGCAACTGCAAAAAGGTTGCTTCAAAAAGGCGTAGAAGAAGAAGATAAGATTTTCTTAAAAGAAAAGGATGAAGGAGGTTGTGAAATTAACAGGGTGGGAGAAAGCGATTCGACAAATTTGGGGAGCTCCACAGATTCATCTGATAAACTTCTTGCTTCACAGTCAGAGAAAGAGAAGTGACTTAAAATTATTTCAAAGTATACTTCAAAACTATTTGACCTAGAGCTAACAAAGAAAAAGGAACACTCTTATTGTTAAAAGTTAGATTTCTATATAGATAAATTCTATTAATGAAACTTTCGTGAATAGGTACAAACAAAAAGTACAAGATACTTTATAATAATACTGTAAACAAAATGAAAGGTAGAGGTCAATCTTGTACCTAGATCTCCCTCGGCCAAGGGTTTTCAGCGTAAGACAGAGTGAGAACTGGGTTCAAGATGAGCGTAGAGGTAATATATAGATTTGCTAAGGCCCACAGTGAAGCTGTTCTGGGATTTTTTAAGAAATGTCTTTTTCAAGCAGTTCAACTTTTGCGTTGGCAAGAAAAGTGAATTTCTCCTGAAAAAAGAAATGGACCAGCGCATGCGATCAATTAAAACCGATACTGTAACTGAACACTTCACCTCGATAAGTTGTGCACTTGAGCCCGCGATAAGTCATGTGACACTGGTCAGCGGATACCTTTTTGACAGCTGTCAATTGACCATAACATGGATGTCCATTATCAAGTTAAACACGGATTGAATATGCCTTGAACACCTATCAGCTAGTAAGTGTGACATTTTACGTCTGCTAACTTTGTCACTACCAAAATTTCTTGTTTGCGCAGATACGGTAACCAAATTTTATTACCTATGGTGCTCCAATGCGACGGGAGCTCCGCTTCGGAATTTTTACATGACTCATGTTAGCGCGTTTGGTATTCTCAACCCCAGCGCTGGTGATGTTGGCGCCAAAAAATCTAATGGCAAAATTTGAACCCAATCAGGAGCCAATTACTCCTGACCCAATGTAATTTTCGTATGTGTACAGCTGCCCCTTCCCCTCAAAGAAAATCGGGAGGGGGCGGAGGGCGTACTCCGCCTCTCTTAATCCGATAAGGAGAGGCTTAGAGCAATTCGGAAGTATTTTAGCCTACGTAGCAAGCGTTTCCAATCGAGTTATTGTGCGAAATTTGGAGCGAGAGTGAAAGAAATAGAAGATTGAAGGGGGAGGACCAGGGGGAAAGAGTTTCCTTCTCAACCCTCCCCCTCCCCCTTCATTCCTCTTTTTTGCTCTCGTCCCAACTTTCTTATCATACTCGCGCGCAAACGCTTGCTACGCGGGCTAGAAATAGCTGGACAGCTTACACTTCCAAGGATTTGTTTCCAAGAGTGGAAATAGACGCTTATTAAAACAAATGAATGTTGGTTTACCGAAAAAAAGAGAAAGAAAAACTGTCAAAACTAATACGTCAGCACACATGAGGCGCTCGCATCTCCACAAATGTAAAAAGGTTTTTGTTTCTAAAGAAACAGTTGTTTTTCGTCTGAGTGGGTGTGGAACACAAAGATTTGTTTTATCAAGTAAGATAAGATAAGAACTTTATTTTAGCACGACAAAAAGATCAGCATTGCTGGTGGGGTCGTGCATACTAACAATTACAAGAAATTAAGAAGTACTAAAAGCGAATGTATGATTTAAAAAAGTGAGTTGATAAAGTAGATTCGCGCATCTTTACAGCTGATTCGATAAAGATCGTCCCATGAGCTGCTTGTTTTTAATCTTGGCTGATAACATACAGGGGTTAAGGTGTAGTTACATGAGCGCCACTCGCTTCTTTAGAAACCAGAAAGAAACTGGAACCAAATGCATCCCGCAATTATTTCTGGGATCGTTACATTGGGAACGCGCCAAGTAACAGTCCCAGAAGTCTTTGCGAAAGTTAACTCGGCCAATCATCAGTCCTTCTCGTTTCTAAGTGATGAATTACGCACGTATGTATACCTGAAAGAATATCAAAGTTTTAAAATTTAAAAGAAGCAAAAAAAACTAAGCAAAGGAGTTAAACTTACTTCAAATCAGCTATGATATTGGTGCAACTGATAATGGATTCCCTCAAGGTACTGCACAATAAAGCGGCTAAGATTGTTCTCAATCGTCCTACACATTCCTCATTTACTCAGGCGTTCCATTAGCTACGCCGAGTTTAAATCCCTCAAGGGCCTTTTGGATCACAATTATCATTTTAATACTGGGTCTTTAGTCCACATTTACCAACGCGTCATGCTAGTGATTTGGGAATTGACAGATCTCATTGTAGTAAAGCCCAACTACGTTCTTCATATTTTTTGTTCAAAGAATGAAACGAGATTCCTCTCAAAGTAAGCAACAGTGAAAGTATTGGCAGTTTTATATCTTTAAAGTGTAATTTTAGATAGAAACAATGAGACTTTTTAGTTTTTACTGTCTGTTGTTTACTATAGAGGGTCTGGATGGGGTTACTGTATTTCCTCGAATAATAGCCGTCTCTCGATTAATCGCCTCCCTCAGATAATCGCCCCCTTTTGAGGGAAATACTTAAAAGAATCACCTCTCTTAGCCTGCGAGCAAGCTCTCCCATTTTGGGCGAGTGAAGCGAGTCTCGCGAAAACGCGCGAGCGAGCGGCGAAGGCCCCTCCGCTCGCGGGTGCTCGCGAGGCTCGCTTCGCTTGCCCAAATAGGAGAGCTTGCTCGCAGGCTACACCTCTCTCAAATAATCGCCCTCCCCAGCCCCTCTCGCCACCGTCTCTTCCTTTTATCCTCCCCGCTCCCCATCCTATCAAGCTCGGAAAATTAATCAAGGAACCAAATTTGGAACACTTAAAAAGCTCATTTATTTGACTTCCAGTGAGCAATATTTGAAATAAGCGCCTCCCTTGAATAATCGCCCCCTTTTTGTGCGAAAAAAGAAGTAATCGCCGCCGGCTATTATTCGAGGAAATACGGTCACTGTGACAAGTGGCCAAAATTTTAACTGGCAACAGACAAATCGTCTTAAATTTAACTGACAACTGACGTATCAGGCCGGAGGGTGATGGGCTCCTAGAGTTCCACCACCATGTTCAGATGAACGTGAGGTGTAATCTCGTGCGACATCGGTCCTACACTGTAACACAGATACTTGATTTAGACGATTTTCATTTATTACAACTATTAAACAAAATAAATCTGCAATTGTGGGAACTCGGCTTTTCTGATCTCTTCACTGATCCCGTACAGGAACTGGGGACGAAGCAAGAAACCGGTTTATCCGGTTTATCAGGTTAGTGTTCAATACACGCAGAAGCAGAGGAGCACGCAAGTTTGTTGGAGCACGAGGTAGTTTGTGTTCTGTAAACTGTTTTCTCGAGAGGTAAAATTTTAAGAGAAATGGGAGACGACGAAGATAAGAAGAGGCTCTATGTTGGTTCTTTGAGCTTTAACACAGATGACGAGAGTTTAAAAGCATTCTTTGAACAAGTCGGTGAAGTTTCAGATGGTAAGAGAAATTAACTCTGAATATCTAAGCTTACTATACAGAGGTTGCGTTCATTTTTCAAATCGAAAGCTTGCAATGACGAAAGTGCTTGATTTTCATTCAGTAGTGTATTCGGTAATGTTATTACGGCAGTACTGTAGCCTGTAACAAAAAAAAGTTCTTGAAATCGAACGTTCGAAGGTCTTGGAATCGAAACGTCGATCATGACGATCAGCGAGGAAATGTCCACTGGTCGACTTCGACTGGCCCAACAGTTGGTCAAGTAAGGAGGTGTCAGCATGTGGAAATTTTCATCACAAGACAAAAAGACCCTTCTGCGATTTGAAAATTTCAACTTGTAGTAAGGACCAGTTAGCGGTGGTTGAGTTGTAAGGCGCTCTTTAGAGCGGGTTCGATGGATGTCCCCTCAATGCCCTGAAATGACATTTCTAGTGTTCTGAGACGACAATTTCTATCTAAAATGTTCACTAAATCGACTGTCACAGCAAAGTATTCTCTGTTAGGTATTTCTTGTATAAGTATCATAAGAATTCATTGGAAAGTTTCAGAATAGATGTCAAAATCGGGATTTTGCAACCACGTGACAAGGCGGCCATGTTGTGGGTAATTACAATATAATTTTTTCTCGAATAATTTACAAAAATATTGAGTTTAGTTCCCAGAGGAGAGAAATGCTTTTATTCTTGACCACCAACAACCAATCTAACCCCAAATTGGGAGAATCCTGATGAGATCAGGATGTTTGGACAGTGTAATGTTGATCCATAAATGTAGAGAAGATCATCAAAGTTAAGTATGCAACTTATGCAGTTGAGAAAAAACCCTGAAAAAAATACCGAAAAGATGTGACCTCATAAGTTGTGTATCTAACTGTGATGATCTCTTCTGCAATCATTTCCTCATCCTGTAGTTCAAATACATATTTCCTCAAATAATAGCCGGGGGTAATTATTTCTTTTTTTCGCACAAAAAGGGGGCGATTATTTCAAATATTGCTCACTGGAAGTTGGGCCCTAAATATTTTGTTTTCTTTTCCCTTTAAATCAAAACATAATCACATCAAATAAATTGAACATGGGCTTTTTAAGTGTTCCAAATTTAGGTCCTTAATTAATTTTCATAGCTTGAATCATCACTGATCAGTTTTGCTGATCAAAAAAGTAAGAGAAGATGGTGAGCGGGGTTGGGGGGAGGCGATTATTTAAAAATTTCAGTTGAACAGGGGCAATTATTCGAGGGAGGTGATTAATTGAGGGACAGCTACTATTTGAGGAAATATGGTATATGATATGCATATAATCATTAGTTCAGTGTCGATCATTAGGGAACTTAAGAACCACAACGAAGTTCACAACGACGACGTCTCTTGACTGGGAAAAGACTGGAACGAGAACGTCAGTTTCAGTGTGAAAAAGGAAACTTAAGATGCAGTCGGTCGGTTGGTTGACGACGACGACACTGAATGTAAACA
>NC_133211.1:2441543-2446543 GCF_958299795.1 Porites lutea
ATTTTTCACTTTTCTCCAACAATTTACAGCCGGCGAAAACCTCAGAGTAGCCGGCGATAGCGCCGGTCGCCGGCGCATTTTGACAACCTTGCAAAAGACTTCAAAAATCGCTTAAAACAGTGGATTTATACCTGCCAAAGCTTGTGGATTGCAAGACGATGTGATTCTAATTTGTTTGGCGTCGTCGATGACACCACAACGATGAAATTTACTGGTCGCACTTGCTCAGTACACTGTAACTCACTTCCAGTCGTCGTCGTGGTTCTTAAGTTTCCTATTAATTATTTAGATCATTGGACCTCTTCATCTTCCTCTCTTGTTAAGCTCAGCCAGACAATGGAATTTTATATTGATTTTGTGTACTTTCTAATATTGTTCCTTGCAGCGAGAGTTGTAACTGACAGAGAGACTGGTCGATCAAGAGGCTTTGGCTTTGTGACATTCTATGAAGAAAAGAATGTCCAAGAGGCAATTGATCGGTTGAATGGACAGGTAAAACTTCTTTCTACAATGATGGCAATAAATTCCTTAATAAACTTTCTAAATTCCAATATCCACATGCAAATTTTCCAGACTGATCTCCAAGAGAGTAGAAATCAAAACAAATGTGCCCAGTAGATTTTGAGACTCTGTTTCAGTTTACTACTTACTCAGAATTCAAGCTAACACATTGTTTTATTTATTAACTTGGTTATTATAAAGAAACAAATAAAGCACAGTGGAACCTCTTGTTTGGCACACCTCTATTCAAGGGATACCTCCATTCAGGGGACAAAATTTGCTCCTGGAAAAATGCCCACATAATCTTTGTATTTATTACCTCTTTTGAAGGGACAGCTCTACTCAGGGGAAAAGGACACTTTTTCTGGGTGCCAAACCTGAAACCTTAGAACTTGAAAAGTGACTGACTGCAAAAAGGGTTGATATGTTTAAGCGTACCCTTATCACAATTATGGAAGCTTTCACAGACTGAACTATCTCACTTACTGGGTAGAGACACATCATTGGTATGGAATTTTTGCATTGAAATTCCTCAGATATCACTTCATGGGAAAACCAGTGATGTCATCTGTTTTCTCTGGATAGCAACCTATGTATTGTTTACTGAATGCACAGTGCAGTTATACGGTAAATGGGATTGTTCTTCAATTTTCCTCCTAGGACCTGGATGGGCGAAACATTATAGTATCAATAGCTAAGCCCCGTGGAAGTGGTGGAGGAGGAGGAGGAGGAAGAAGGGGTGGCTTTCGAGGTGGACGCGGTGGAGGCGGCTACGGAGGTGGAAGATATGGTGGAGGTATGCAACAACAACAACAACAACAATCTTTATTTGTGCTCACTCTTGCTCAAAAATAAATTACAATAATGAGAATTAATTTTAAAAGTAAAAATTAGAGTATTGGCTGCCTGGAATAACCATGGGGGCTAGCAGAGCCAGGCAGCCAGTTGACATCAGCGTTATTTAAAAGTAAATTACAGGTCAGCAAAAAAACTGAAGCACATCTTTCTCGCTGACTGCTGCACTTCTTGGAGCGTTTCGGGGTTCTCAAAAAGTGCTGGCAACCGGCAATGTCGCCAGCTGCTTACATAGTTTTGTCGGTTACAATTCACTGGTCAAAAGAAAAGAATGAGGAAATAAAGATGTTACCATTTGCAGTGTGAGAAAGACCAGTCCACTACTCAGGGTCTCAAAATAACTGGTAAATTAAGGTACTGTCCTCACCCTGCAAATGGCTCTGACCTTTGCATGCTCTGTTGACCTTGTAAAATGGCAGTCCTATGTCTATCAGATGTAGAGATACCGTCTTCAATAATAGTACTCTCGTGCTAAATACATTTACACTCTATTTCAAATTAAGTGCTTTTTTATATTTTCTCATGGAAGGTCATAACTGAGTGACTTTCTTAGTGTTTAAACAGCTGGACTTTTACTTTGCAGGTTCTTATGGTGGTGGTGGCGGCGATGGCTATCAGAGAGGCTATGCTAACTACGGAGGAGGAGGAGGGGGCTATGGAGGAGGCAGCAGCTATGGTGGCTATTAAGGTAGGAAGTGTGACTGATTTTCAATGTTGTGGTAAAAATCTGTCTGCTGTTGCGACATTTTAATCCCCCCAACAATTTACAGTCACTAAAAATTACATTTCTAGGCTTATAAAGAGTGTAAAACAGACCTGTGACAGCAGAAATACCACTTATATCAAATTTTGTATTTTTCTGGGTCTCAGTGTCATTGATTTGAGCTCAAGGTTCACTGGGTCCTTGGATGTGAGGATCTCTGAGTCATTTGCCCTTGTCCTGCTTTGCTTGTCCCAATAAATAAGAAGTGTTGATTAATAAGTTTCCTGTTATATTTCGTTTATTGTCTTGAAGACCAGGGGCAGTATCACTAAAATATAAGGCCACTTGAAAATTATGAGTATGGATCCCTTCTCATCAATACCTGATTTACACTGGGTCCCTGTAAATACCTAGATAGTTATTAAAAACTAACTGCAAGGTTTGCTTTTCATCAAAAAGCCTCAAGAGCTTTTTATACACCAAAACCTATTTTTTATTATTATTTCAGTAAAACTACATATTTTGCAGTTCAAGATCTTAGTTAAGATTTCCAAAGGAAGTTCATGTTAATAGAAATTGGCCTACCCTTGCTATAAACATATTAAACAAAGCAGGAAAATGATGGACTTGAACAAGAAAGTTGGGCTAAAGTTTGACCCTGTTTATTAAGAGACTTGCTCAAAAGAGGTTTATTCCATAGCCCAGGCTTGTGGCTTTTTGCTTCCATGCATATGCTGCCGTTGGGGAGAGGACTTTTTTAGTTGAGTGGGGAAGTAAGATACTTTGGGTTACAGATTATTTTTTTAAAAGGAAATTGCAACTTAGCACCAAAAAGAGATCAGATCTTGTTTTGTTTTATGCGTCTTGCCAAGCATCTTGTGCTCTTTTTTCATGGCCTTGAAGACTTGTAAAAGCAGGTTTCAATATGGTGCTCCCTTTCATTTTAGCTACATGTAAATACAAAAATTAATGTTCAAATGACAATACTATTTTCAACAAAATGCAATCAAAAACAGCGACTTTTGCACCTTCTTAGAAAATCTCCCATGCTTGGCTGCACTCATCTTCCACACTTTTGGAATGGTCATTTTACACCATGTACAAGGGGGGCTGTTTGATTCAAGTCCATGACAGTAGCATGTGATTAAGCCTTAAACCATGACAGTAGTATGTGATTAAGCCTTAAGCCCTAAGCGTGATCAGCATCTAATTTCTCCTTCTGATAATCATACAGTATAAGTGCTTTATATTTTAACGGAGTGGTCACAAGAATGAAGGACTTGATCACACAAGATGAATTTGCTTGATACTTTACCAACCTTGCCACTCTACTTCTATAGTGACCAAATAGGGCCAACAAATGAGAATCTAAATTTTGATCTTAGTGTTTAATACAAAGGGTTAATATGTGAGCTACAAGAGTGGAGAGTTACCTGGGTGCCGGTGGGTAGGGGTCTGGAATTGAGGTTGAGATCAGTTGATGAGGTGGGGAGAGAGGCAAAAAAAGGTACCGGTAAATCCCAAGTTTTAAAATTGTCAGTTTGTCACAGCATCTCTGTATAATTGTGTTGTTTAATTAAGGGTTGATGATGTAGTGTGATTATTCTTGCACCGTCTCTTAACGATAGTATTCTGTTTGTCATTCTTACAAAAGGCCGTGACTGGTAATGTTCTGTACAACACCATGATACCACCATGTTCCTGTTACAATGTACTTATATATTGACGAGCTGAGATGTTTGTTAGAAGAAAAAAATATTCAGTGCCAGGCTGACCTGAAACACGATGAATGAATTTCCTCTGTTTATGACGTTCAGTGCTCTGAAGTAGACTTCCTGTTACCTTGATCCGTGTGCTCTGAAATCCTCAACTTGTGACGTGTTCGACTGATCCATGTTTTATGCTGAAACGGCTTGCCATACAAAGTCCAGCCTTTTTTAAATATTATTTTCATTGTTGTTGTTGTCCACCAGTATACATGTAGCTCTAAACTTGGAATGTTTATTCCTTGTTTGCTTTATCATTGCAGTCAAAGTAGACTGCTGTACTCATTAAAAGAAAACGTTTTGCTGTGTACATTGGAAGTAATAAAACTACTAAGTTTTAGCAACAGCAGGTCATTTCAAGGGGAAAGATTGTGATGATTATTATTTTTTCTTTTTTTTTTTTTTTCAGTATGTAGTGTATTTCACAAAGTTGTTTTATATCCCATTCCCACTGAAGGAGAGGCGCAAATTAACTTTTCTTGGCAGGAGGGTGATTTTCACATAAAAAGATGGGCAGCGGTACTCTTCCTAAAAGTGGAATTCAAATCTGAACAGACACTAATCTGTGTGTTGTTTAAACATTATTTGACCCCTATGAGATATTCTAAAACGGACAGCTAAATAAGTTTTAGAAGTTTTTATTTCTATAGAGAAGTTGCCAGTGGTTGCTTTCTTCCTCACTATTAATTCATTTTTTGTTTACCTTGTCTCTTCTTGATTTTGTTTTTATGGCAAAGCCTAAATGGTACCAGTTTAGGTATATAATAAGATATTATTCTGTCCTGAACGCCCTAAGTGAGATCAAAATCTCCCATTGACATCATTAAGTGAGACAAAGAGCATTTTTGCCCCTGTCATGAAGGCTTTGCTGGCATAATGACATTGCTTCTATCAAATGAGTTGTTTATGAAAATTGATCACTGCAAAGGTAACTCAAATGCTGTGATTTATGGGAACGATTTGCATGACGTGACCTAAATATTTGACACTCCCAGAAAATGTAAGGCCCAGCTAGACTCTAACCAAGGGGCTTTTTTGGTATTACAAAATAAGTATTGGTGCTTTGACCTCCAAGTGAGTTAGTTCAACAGTTAGGGTTTGGACTGGCCTCGGGCTGGGGTTTGCGCTTCAAAAAGTCACGTGATAAGTATTTTCATCCACACTGAAACACTCTA
>NC_133211.1:2454043-2474649 GCF_958299795.1 Porites lutea
GTCATACTGTAACATGATTGGCCAATCGAACAATGCCTTCGCCATATCATATTCATATTTGACGGGAAAACGAAGAGGCCATGTTTTGATCTTTTCATCCATTGGCTGATAAAACAAATAAGGAACACTTACAGAAACCATTTTTCAAGGTCATACGAATATCGCTCTAACAGAGAGATTTAAAAGAGTCACGATTACGACAAACAGCAAACGTGAAATTCAAGTTGAGAATTTCTCACAAAAGAAAATAAGCAGATAAAAACTGTCCCGGACAATTCTTATGGATAAAATTGGCGTGAAACTCACTTATTTTTGAGTAAAAGTACCACAACAACAACAACAACAACAACAACAACAACTTTATTCTTTGTACAAAAATACAAGAGTTTAATAAACAGTAAGGGACAATTAAGGTGAAAGCTTGGCGAAAACGTGAATCGTAATGACTCTAAGGGTGGATTTCCACTGTCTCGTAATTTTCACGTGGGTACGCACGTAAATTTTACGCGCGTAAATAAAATAGAGGCAATTTATGGATAGTCGGGCGTAAATGTTAAAGTTGAACCTTGCTCAACTTCTCGTTGAAGCTCAGTACTTTTTATCTTGCCTATATTTTATTCCCCCCCCCCCCCCCTAAAATTTACGTGTGTAAATACGTGTAAATTACGCGACAGTGGAAATTTACCCTATAGGTGATGTTACACGAGACGATTCGCGACGACGATTTTTAGCGCAACACAGCGTTGCAACATTTTTGCAACATTCTTTCGAATAGTTACAAGATTGTTCCAACATTGCATAGCTGTGTTGCGCTAAAAATCGTCGTTGCGAATCGTCTCATGTAACATCACCTTAATACCGCCAATTACTCATTCTTATTCGCTATGGCACTTGCGCAATCGCTTGTGGACGACAAAATCCCAGCTTCGTGTCAACCATTATAGAGGTAACCATTGATTACGGATACGCATTCGTCACTTACGGAAAAATTACGGAAACGAAATCGAGTAAAAAGTAGTCCTACCAGTTTCCCAGCCGAGTTGTCCCTGATAATATTAATAGGGGAGGCTTATTTGCAGTCTTAGCGCCACAGGAACACCAGATTAGGATGCGTTCTGACGAACGCGACAACAAAAATGATTTTTGAGAAACTCTTAGGCAAACTAGTTTTCGAAAACTACTATAACCTGTGCCAGGCTCTCGGTTAGTCCAGACTAGAGAAGAAAGCGGGTAAGCAGTGAAAAAAAGAGCGTGCGGAAAACGAAAACTACAATTGCAATCCGTTTCAATCGTCTTCAAGTTTGTCAATCTGTGCCCTCTTTGTATTTTGTTTGTGTTATTTATACCTTCATTGAATGTTGTGATATTTTACTTTTTTTGGTGGAAGCTACCACAGTTTAAATTGTTATAAATTTCTTGACACTGCTCCTTTCACTATAAAAACTATGATAATTCTCGACCTCGAGTGAAAAAAATTTCTACCTAACCATGGACAAAGGTCTTAGGACAAATTTGCATTTGCTGTAAATTAAACGGTTTTCTTTTTTTCTTTTTAGTCTCTGAATTACTGGAAGATTCGTTTCCTGCTGCTGCCGTTTACTCAGCGTAAATCGAGTGTGGGAACGGGAGAAAAGAAAAAGACAAAAGTGCAGCAAGAGGAAAACCTTATGGAAGGATTTTTGAAGTTTCTTGAGATTCTCAATCGAGTAAAAAGATTTCCATTTCAGAAGGTTCCTCAGACACCCAAGGTAATAAGAGTAAGCGTGCACTCTGTACATAGCTTTTACGTGACTGAACACAGTTTCTCTAGAATTGCTTTATCCCTTTACTGAGCTTGATATAACTCACTAGCCGTTAACTTGTTTCTGTCACGTTTTTTTCGCTAAAACTCGTAGTAGAAAGACGACAGCTGTCACGTTTTCCCGCCAAAATGACGCTAGTTCACGCGCGCACACTACTCAGTATTGACAAAATCTTGTCCTCGCGTACTTGTATGAAAGGCCACGCGTAAACATAAAAGTTGAGGGAGGTTCAACTTAAACATTTACGCGCAACCTTTCATACATCCCCTTGTTATATTTCCTCGCAAATTTTACGTGCATGCGCACCTAAAAGATTATGCAACAGTCACGTGGAAAACTTAAGGTCTCTAATATAGAGTTTAAAGATCGGTACACACTAGGCAACTAGTTGCAGCGACATGTCGCGGCGACACGTCGCAGCGACAAATCGCCACGTTTGTACTGAAGAATTTTTGTGAAAATCTTTGCCTCAGCAACAGAATTTTGTCGCTGCAACAAGTCACGGAAAACCAAATCAGACAGAACTTGTGCGACTTGTTGCGGCGACAAAATTTTGTTGCAGAAAAAAAGCTGTCCTTAAAAATTTGCCCTTCACACGAAAGGATTTGTTACTGCGACGCGTCGTGCAACGTATCGCCCGAACTGTACACCGGGAGTGATTTGTCATCGCGACATGGTGCAGCAACTTTTAAAATTATCACTTTGAATAACGCCCTAGGGCTTGTTTACATGGAGGTGGACGACCCGAGATAGTTGAGGTAACATGTAGCGGGTCACCCCACCTATCATGTTAACGTGATCAAATAAAATGAGAGATTATATGGACAAGCGGGTTACCTCACCTACCTGGGGTCCACCACCTCCACGTAAACAGGCCCTGAATGTGGTAATATATTATCTAGGAGCGAAGACAATCAGAGCCTGCTTTCCCGTCCCGTCGCCATAGTAGGCAGCAGCATGAGACAAGAGCGACTGTACCCTTATCATCAGAGTTAAACACAGCACAGAAGGAAATCAGCTCGTTACCATGTAGTCCGCTGGTTAGTAAATCGCGGTCGTCCTCAACTGTTGGCCTAGAATCACCGAACCCGGATTCTCGTAGCGTTTCATCCGTGGAATTCTCTGGGTACGTCAGAGTTCTAATCACAAAATAGCAGCTAAAATAATTAGCAAATAGCAGAAATCAGGGATTAGCAGTGCGTTCGAAAGAATAATACCTTTAGAATGGCGGTTGCTGATGAATGTTACTAAACAGTCGGAAAGTTTGTACGATAGCCCGAAGCATATACATGAATAACGTGCTCGTATTACAACGCTCTGTTTACGTTGCACCAACTGACTATTATAAAGTCGGGTCGTCACCCTCCGATACGATCCGATATCCGATACGATCCGTCAACATGATACCCTGGGACAGATAAGAGATGTTGACGTCCGGTCCGATCACGGCCAGACTTCCTATAGTGAACTGTTATATGGCAATGCTGACAGTCAGCTCGTAAATATTCTTAAAGGGGCTGTGTCACGGCAGTCCAGTTCATTTTGTTTAATTTTGCCAATTACTCGCCCTCAATCGCTATGGAACTTAAAGTAAGCAAAGAAATTACATGTAAATGACAAAATCAGAGATTCGAGACAAACAAATATGTCTTCTGTGCATCATTTTTGAAGTTGCAAACAGCAGAGATAAACTTGGAAAAATTGTCAGGCTGAACAGTTTTCAAAAACCCTAATTTCAACCCGTTTCAATCTTCCTCAGTTTTGCCCATCCGTGGCGTCTGTTGTTTCTGTTATGTTATTTTAACCTTCCTTTAATGTTTTAAGCGGTTATTTTTATGTTTCTCTTAATTTAACGGGCATTTTGTTACTAATTTGGCTGAATTTCGTGACACGGCTCCTTTAATTTTTGCCTGTTTTTATCATAGAGAGCAGCCAATCGCAGCCGACCAGTCAATGACAATCTCCGATAGTGACAGGCTCAGTGAACAATCACCACTGAGGAGCATAGCGGAGGCCATGATGGAATCTGGGTAAGTTGTAAGATGATACGGTTCTATTTAATTCTACAATTAACAGTTTGCTTTTTTCGTTTCCGCTCGAAACGAGAACTTGATAAACGTCAATGAAAAATGTTACGAAGTAATCGTTCTACTCTTGTAGCAATTAATTAAGTCATGAGAAGTAGGGGTTTTTTTCAGTGAACGAAGTGCTAGAGTCCTATGACTGTTCAAATCAAACCTGTTAAGCAGTAATTTTTCGTGGTACTATTTTTTGTTGCCATAATTTGGACATTTTGGATTTTTTTGTTTTAAATTTGATTTAGAATCAGCATCAGCTGAGCAAGGGGGGAGGGGTGTGGATTGCTTTGTTTTTCTATGTTCCCTATTTGAGGACAAAGTCTCAGCAATTTGTCGCCGATTGTAGTGTGCATTTAGTTCGTTAAATAACGTCTTGATTTTACTTTGTGTTATTTTCCTCACTTATATGTGTTCTCCGTGACTGTGCTCACATTTTGGGTGGCTCCTTGTAAAATGTTTTACAATTTGTATAGGATTAAATGGGCCGAAACCAATTGTGGAATTGCACACATTTTAGGCATCCTACTGACGAACAGTTTAACGGAAAACTCTTGATAGGATTCAAGTTTTTTTCATAGAGTTGAAGCCGCCTTCAGATGTTCGTCACTTCTCAACATTTATTTCTGAGAGTTTTTCGTTGAGTTATTTGTTGGTTCACTTTACAGCAAAGGCGTTTCCTTTCTACCCGAGATAAGAGGATTGAAGCTTTCCAGCTTTCTAAGTGTAGAAGCGATCTCTTGGATTAAACAACACCTGGATGGGATCATTTCTAACGAGCAAGCTATTCATCTGTGTCAGGTCAGCGGTTTCAACTTATGATTATGCGCATTGGGCATATATTTATTTATAGTGATTCATCTGTCTTCTCCAGAACCCGTTCTATCGGGCGTAATAGGATACATGGAGCGATTGCAGGCCTGAAAGCTCCAATATCCATTAGGGACCTTAATTTACGCTAGTCTCCCACGCAGCCGTTTTTGTCTCGTCACGCGACGCACCTCCCAAAGTTTCGTTGCGTGACGAGACCGCCTGCGTTCGATAAATTTTCTCAGCGGCTTTTCTTTACACGTAAAGCCCATTCGTGTCTGTTCCAAGGATAGATTACTGACATCGAGTATCGATAATATGACATCCTTTCTTAATACTTGTACTGCTTAGTATACTACATTTCACTTGGAGTGACTACTACCCTCCCCAAAAGAGAGCAACAGAAACAGAAAGAAGAGTTACCATTTACCAGTCAACAGATACTATTGAAGTGGCCCCGGTTGCTCAAACAATGGATAGCGCTATCCACGGGATAAAAATCTATTCAGTGGATAACGCAATTGGTTTCCCCAATACTTATCCGCTGGATAGTGATTTATCCGGGGCCTGTAGAATAAATACCAAGGGAGAAAATTTCAGAGTCATATTTTAGTATACACAAGAGGTAGATACAGAAATATTATCTCTACTGTTACTTCATAAAAATTTCGAAAATTGCTTCTTTTTTTTACTTTCCTTTCTAGAAAATGGTAGAAGCTAGCATCATTCAACACTTCTCAGAAAGTGTAAAGCGAAAATTTCTCGAAGGTTTTATTATCTTTTGTTTTGCACCAAAGTCTTCTTGGGCGGAGAAAAAAGATGGTAAGTCAAGTTAGATGTTGACCACAGGAATACCACAGTATTCTTAAACACATGCGTACCATTCCCCTCGCAAGAATATCAAACAATGCTCTGAAGTCATGAAGAGCTTCCGAAACTTCTGAAGAATAATTTTGAGTTCTCAAATAGGAGTTCGAACCATGTCCTATTACCCTAACGCTTGAACTGCGGTTGGACAGGACATGTGTAAAAGAAAAAGTCAATGAAACCTACGTTCATTGATAAAAATCTTAGGGCAAACTTTTATTTGTGACGCTTTTTTACGCACGCGTTTGAAACCAAATGAAACTACACATGCCTAGCCCCTCTCCCCCACATCATATACAAAGTTAACTCCTGCACCCACAGTTTTTGTGAGGGGAGGGGAAACTGCAAGGGATTTTTAACAAGGAAGCACTGATTTCTTAAGGGATCCTGACAACACAGGCCTTGATTTGAGTGGTGAGTTTAAGGGGGCATTAAATTCGTTTTTAACCGGGCGTGTATGCTGGTTGCGTAGTTCTGCCTGATAAAGTACAACCAACCTCGTTTTGCGGTTGTTATAATCAGAAGTCGTAATTAATGGCTCCTGATCATTTTATTTAATGCCTTGGGATATTTTTTTTATTTATTTTTTTTATTGGGGGGGGGTTAGTCTGCTACATAGCCGTTTATTGTGTCGTTACGCAACGTGCGTTACGTGACGACGCTAAAACGGTTGTGTAGCAGACAAGGGGGGGGGGGGGGGGAAGAGGGGGTTTAGTCAGTTTGCTCCCTTTCGATCATCCCCTTCATACTGACTCTGTTGTTCCCGTCCCCTGGGGTAAAGTATCGGACTTTCTTTTCCGTCAACCGAGCCTTTGCTTTTTATTGTTAGACATACCGGATACTTCCAAGTTACCCGTGTCCCACCGGTCTTCAATCGACGTGGAGCGCTTCGAGTTAGATCTCTTACGAGAATTTCAAAGTGAATGGTTCGAGGTGGCAATCTGGCCTTCCAGAACTGGAGATGATTTTCCAGAATTCTTTGCACCCGATGAGGTGATTGAGTCATTTCCGGTGGGTTCTCCAAACCGGAAGCGCAGCCGAACAAGATCAGCCAGGCTGAGTCGAGGACGCCTGCATTCAGAGAGCGGTTTGTATTGTGTACTTTCTGAGATCTTTCCTAGACATTGTTAAAAATTAATTTACTTTAAAAGCTTTTTAAAATTTTTTCATCATTTTAAATCGTTCTTTAGTGTCATCTCAAATTGTAGACTGCAAAACAGTCAGTTAGTTTCCTCAAAATCGGTGTTTCCAGGCGCGTTCGTGGGATTTTCCACAAAACCTCACACGCCCGTAACGTTTGTGACAACCATTTATGCGAATTTATTGGGCACATTTTTGAGAAAAGTGAAGAAATCAGAGTAAGAGATAGTTATGCAAGAAAAGGAGTTGAATAGAGGGTTAAGCACTGAAGAGCAGTGATTAGGGTTAAGCACTCTTTAGCAATTAGCTTTCACTAATGTTATGATCAATGCCATGTAAGGTACCTTTAAATTAACCGGCAGTTAGCCCTTGATGGTGTAGTGGATACGGATATGGATTATACATCAAATGACGCGGGTTCAAGTCCAACATACTACCTACTGTTTTCATCCGTTTTCTTTCTTCTCTTATTTACTACTCTAAGTTATAAGACTCCTATGATGTATTTTGGGTAAAGATGACAATCTAATTTTGGAGGAGTTTCAACCCGCCCGTAAGGCGTCTCCCCCAAGTCTCACATTTTGTTCTCATCCTCGCTTCAGGACGTTTCTTTTTTTTTTACCGCTCCCGCGTTCTTGAACCACACAATCCGCAGTCTACTCAGATTGCTACCTCTTCGCGATTATTTGTGTATGGGAGAGATGTCCGCGGGACAGTAAACTGTGTATCAGTTTTAGAGAGTACAGTCGAACCTCTTGTAAGCTACCACCCAAAATGCAAAGACTTAGTGGTCGCTTACGGGAGGTCGTAGTTTACGAGAAAAGAACCTCTTGAGGTCTCTTCCGAGACGATGTCCCGCCGGGACACATTTACTCTATGGAAGATAATTTATTGCATGCAATTTCTAAAATAATGATATGTGCTGTTCCGTTTTGTTATTTAAGTTCTTCGTATATTTTAGGTAGAGTAGTACACACAGCGAACATAAAAATTAAACAATGTATCAAAAAGTCGCTTACAAGAGCGTAAAACCAATGAAAAATCATTAAACCGTCAACCCCAGAAAGTTAGCTTACGCGCAAATGACCACGCGCGCGACTGACGGCGCGAGACGGGAGAGGCACGAAAAAAGAGAGGTCGTGGTCGCTTACGAGAGATTCTAACTACATGTATAGGGATTAGACTGGGAAACATTGGGTGTATTGGAAAGGTGGTGGTTTGCTAACAAGAGGTGGTCGTATATAATACTGTATCTGCAGTAGAGGGGTCCATGTATGAATAATAGAGGTGTCTTAATTGGAGAAATGTCTATATAATATAAGCGAGGTATTCGTGTTACTGTGAAAGGTTTGAACCCAGGAGTCATTTCAAGAGGTTGAGTTTGATCGTCCGGGTGAACGTAGTCCTGTAGGACTGTTGCTGTTGACAGTGACTGACGTTTCGACAACCTGTGCGGTAGTCATCTTCAGAGTCAAAGTGAGTTGTAGCACGTCAGTTGATGGTATTATACTGTGGTTATTGATCTGATTGGTCAATTATATCGCGATGTTATTGGTCGTCTGTCAGTTAAGCCGTGATGTTATTGGCTATGAAGACTCGTAATCAGTAAATGGTGCGTTTCGATCCGTCTATTGTTACATTTAAACGGTCGTCTATTGTTAGTCAAATTGTCAGTTCTCCAGTTGTTCTCTCGTAGTTAGTTTTGCTTGATCTCGTCAATAAGTCCTTTGTACGGCGCTGGTAACTGTTGGCTACGATTCAGTGGCGTTTGTTCTAAGTTAGTAAACCAGCTTTCTAAAGTAAGACGTTAATAGTAGTCTGTAGAATACGTTATACATGTCGCAGAGTCCCAGTCAATTTGATGTTTCGTCTTTAAATGGTGCTCAGCAATGTGATTGTTGACGTCACCATTCCTCGTCGCGCGTTTGTGTTAGGTCAGTCGCGTGCTTAGGTTTCTGCCGGTTTCACCAATGTAAGAAGCCTGGCAGTCGCAGCATTTGATCTTGTATACTGCTCCCTGTCTGTCCTCCGGTTAGCAGTCGCCATAAAGTGGTTATCGGTTTGTGCGCAACACGTATATTGTAAGGTTGTAATATACGTGCAATAGTTTCAGAAGATAACTACCGCACAGGTTGTTGAAATGTCAGTCGCCGTCAACAACTGAACAGTCCTATTATTATTATTATTATTATTATTATTATTATTATTATTATTATTATTATTATTATTATTATTATTATTATTGATTTTTCGAGTATTATCCTGTTGCATACTCCATAGACTGCGGCTGTGGCCCAGCTTACAAGTTTGTTACCTGGATGCTGATCCTTATCACAAGAGCCAACGCCCTGAAACCTGCATCGTACGTTACCATGGTAATTTCTGCACCCATCATGCGTTTGAGATCGAGCTACACTGGATAGCAGCGACTGGGAGTATAGTAAATAACATGGTAGGATGAAAAACATCAAAGTTTTATAGTAATCGCTCTAACAAGCGCCCTCCGGGGCAGCCTTTTTTATGGGGGGAGTTAATTGGAGTGGGAAAATTATCAGGAAGTCAGGGAGATAGGTAGCCTCCCCGCAGACGTCCTTTGGGGTTCGTTCGTCGCGTATTCATTGAACGAATCCCAAAGGACGTCTGCGGGGAGACTAGGAAAGAGGCTCATGTAAAAGCGAAGCGGTAACCTATGGTAGTTCACTTTATTTCATAAGCGATATGCTTGTAAGCCACATAGTCCATGGTTATAAAAAAATCCATTTTTTCAGTCACTTTTCTTACACTATACTGTACCTTTGTTTGTGCAATGTGAGGATAATCGTTCGTCACTTTTATTCTGTCCATAATATACCTTGTTTACCGCCAAAATTTAGCATAAACATAGAAGCGCTTGATATACAGGCTAATTTGTAGGCTATAGAGCGTATTCGCATGACGTCACGACGGCCATATTGGCGTTCCAAAACAATGAAACGGCGGCCATGTTGATGTACCAAGACAACCCTGTGGGAATTGAACTCTTTTCTTATGTAAAAACTTTCTTTTGTTCGTAAGAATTAGCATAGATGCTGGCAGATGAGTGAATACGCTCTATAAATGTGATTGTGATGATGATGATGATGATGATAATGAGTGATCGTATCCACTTTGCTCTCCTCAGGTTCAATCATGGACTCGTAAGGCACCTTCGTGTGGCTTTCACATAGTCCCCGTTCCAGTAAGTCCATTCCCTGATCCAGCTGGTAGGAATGTCGACCCTTTTCGTTTGCCTTTGTTTATTTCGTTGAACTTACCCGAAGGAGCAGCGGACGCAGGTAGTCTGTTCAGAGGTAAGAAAGAGGAACAATCCCATCATCCCGACCTAAATTTTCCCTCAATCCCTTAATCCCGAGAGTTATTTTCGCCATCCCACTTCCGGTGCATACTTTCAATCCCAAATCCCGCCCCGATATTGCTTTAAAAATCCCGAATACCCCCCCTATATCGCTTTAAAATTCCCGAATACCGCCTCCATATTGCTTTAAAATCCCGAATCCCGCCCTCGAAGACAAAATAAAATTGAAGGAAGAAAGCGATTCGCAAAATTATATTGCATATATTTTACTATTACTAAGGCGAATAATATCTTTCGTTATGCCGAACACTTAGTTATATAGAGGTTCATAATGTCGAGGTTTTTGAATCTAGGAGTCATGTCATATCTAAGTGCAATATGAGTGTATTCCTAAATAGGACTGTTGCTGATATTGACTTCTGTTTTAAACCTGTGTGGTAGTCATCTTTAGAGTCAAAGTCAGGAAAAACTATCAAGAAGGCTACCGCACAGGTTGTCGAAGCATCAACCACTGATCACGACCTGATGGCTAGTTTACTTCAAAACTGACATTAATTTGTTGGTGTATACTTAGGATTCGTGTACGCTGTCCCAAGCAATCGTAATCAAACATGAAACCTCCAGATTCGATAGCCCAAAACTGCTTCGTGAATAAGAAAACAACAACAACATAAACAGAAAAACAAAAACAAAACAAAGGCCTAATGTCCAAATTCAAATTGTCCAAACTGATTTTCTTACATTTCTTTAAAGAATTAGTTGAGAGAATACGACAAAAGATCAAAGCATTTTCTCTTTGTGAAAGGTTTGAACCCAAGAGTCATTTCATAAGTAGGTTGAGTATGACCGTCTAGGTGAACGTAGTCCTGAATAGAACTGTTGTTGACAGTGACTGACGTTTCGACAACCTGTGCGGTAGTCATCTTCATAGTCAAAGTGAGTTGTATCACGTCAGTCGATGGTATTTAACTTTGGTTATTGACCTGATTGGTCATTTAAGTCGAGACGTTAATGGTCTTCTGTCAGTTAAGCCGTGATGTGATTGGCTATGAAGACTCGGAATCAGTAATTGGTGCGTTTCGATCCGTCTATTGTCACAGTTAGTGACAGTTAGTCAAATTTTCAGTTGTCCATGCAGTCGTTCTCTCGTGGTTAGTTTTGATTGTTTCCGTCAATAAGTCGTTTTTACGGTCCTGGTTCCTTTGTTGATCATTTCATTAATTCTCATAACCTTTCCTATTGTTTGCGCATGAAGATTGTTAGGATAAAATTGATGTCTGTCACACTTGGGACTTAATGGATAAACATTTACCGCACTTACTCAAATCACCAGCAGTGCTGTCTGCTCTGGCAAGTGCGAATCGCTGGACGTAAATTTATAATAATTTACGATAATGATAAAGGATTTTGGTATTCTGATTTTAAGTGATTCCAATTCATAACGGGTAACTGTCAGATTTAAAAAAAAATCCATTTTCATCATAGTCTCCTTACATGGCCCCAGTCCTCTAGCCTGGCTACACTGTCAGAAATACCATTAGTTACTACCGTAAATTCTCTATTACCCCCCCCCCCCGGGGGGGGGAATTATTCATTTCAAGTCTATTTGAGGGTGTCTTAGTAGAGACGAGAGGCTTATTTGAGAGGGGGGGCATATTCAATTTAGAAAAAAATGATGGCATCAGTTCTTCATGAAGAACTAGAATATAAAGTGGAAAAGCTCAAGTACAGACGATTGGAGGACACGCAGCTGAGGATCAGAATCAAATCCCAACTTCTAGTTGGTAAATAAACTATCCCTAATCAGTCCACACGATGTTTTACAGTCGTGATGGATTAATACAGTCTATCATTTATTAGTGAAGAATATTTAGGGGAGGGGGGGGCTTAATGGAGCGGGGGGTGCTTATTAATTTTCTTCCACTGAAAAGGGGGGGGGGCTTATTAGAGGTAGGGGTCTTATTTGAGAGGGGGGCTTAATAGAGGATTTACAGTACGTTAGATTTGTTGGTCATATAATCACCGATAGCGACGCTCCATTGAGTCTGAATGATCTTCACTTGATCTGTTTTGTTCATGTTTTTTGCAACCAAAAATTGTTACGATTTTTGTATTTCAGAATTTGAACCACCCACGCGAAATCTAAGAATGTTTCTATTTTTGGAAGCAATACTTCAAAGGTGCGTATGTACTGCTTGCTTACGCCCTTACGGGACAGTTGACGTTAAGTAGTCTTGAATGTTTTTTCGCTGGTAATGTTTTAAACTTTGCATATTCTCAACTCAAGAAAAAATGCTTGAGTTCCATTTTTCAACTTAAAATCAAACGAAAAGGGCTGAATTAAAAACGAGTTCGTCACTTTAAAAACGGGAAGGGAACTGGAGCCGAAATGTGTCCCGCAATTGTTTCTGGGATCGTACCTGGGGACAAGCCGGTCAGCTATTGGTCAATTTTTCCCCGTGTCCCTTGTAACAGCACCAGAAGCCTTTGCAAAAGTTAACTCGGTCCAGTTTCCTTCTCTTTTTTAAAAGTGGCGAATGGGTCATAGTCTCCTTCGCAGCCGCTTTTGGGCTCGTCACGCAACGCTCCTCCCCACGAGCGTTGCGTGACGAGCCTAAAAACGGCTGCGAAGGAGACTAGATGGGTCACATTGTTTGTTGGGAGCAGCTTACTTGCAGAGTAGCCTTTCATAAAAAGAAAAATTATATTATGGTGCTTAAAGCAAAGTGATTTATATATCCTAATCCACATTGAATTGCAGAGTTGAAACTGAAAATGTTACGGCGCTTATCATTTGTCGCACGTAACACTGAGTAAATTTTTCCAAATCTTTGTTTATGGCGTCGTACTCAAAATTGGGAGGTATTGACCCTGAAAAACTGTATCGAGCCACCTTAACTGCACAACCTTATTAACCTTGGGCAAAATTTCGTACCATAATGTGACGCAAGTTTTAACTTTCAGCCAAACAGATTTGGCTTTCAAACTTTACCACTACCTTCTTGCCAGTTCCGACACTTTCATTCTAATAGCGTGCCCTCTTGCCCAAAATAGCCCGTTCACAGACCCGCTATTTTCTCTTAAAAGTCCACCAAGCGCTCTCGCTGATTATCGAAAAGAAAAATAAAGCAACGTCTGTGTACAGGCTAGCCCAAAATTACACGTCATTTTTCACCATGACAACAGCACTTTGTTGCTTTGTTTCAAGGTTTGGTTTCATCCAGGACTCACCGTATGGCTCGATGCACGTGAGCTCGCCGATGGTGCAAATGACGCCCGTGCAGTGCCGCGCACATGACTACGTGCACACGAGCGGCGTAGCTTTTGTACGTATCTCTACCTGGGAAGATGATAATGATCCTTTTATGAATGACCAGCATGGGTCAATAATGGACCAACACAGTGGCAGGTATTGGGGTTTCTATTGGATGCCAAATCATATGTTGACAAGACGCTGGCGGTCAGCGGCTACTGGTGATAAAGGAAGTGAGAGTAAACTGAGAAGTGAACTGGAAGATTTCTGCGCGGACAAAAATGGTGTTTTGACGAAATTCTGGGAGTCGTGCACGGCAACTGCAAGAAGGTTGCTTCAAAAAGGCGTAGAAGAAGAAGATAAGATTTTCTTAAAAGAAAAGGATGAAGGAGGTTGTGAAATGAACAGGGTGGAAGAAAGCGATTCGACAAATTTGGGGAGCTCCACGGATTCTTCTGATAAACTTCTTGCTTCACAGTCAGAAAAAGAGAAGTGACTTAAAATTATTTCAAAGTATGCTTGAAAACTATTTTACCTATAAGCTAAAAAAGAAAAAGGAACACTCTTATTGTTAAAAGTTAGATTTCTATATAGATAAATTATATTAATGGGAGTTTCGTGAATAGGTACTATAAAGAAAATGAAAGGTAGAGGTCAATCTTGTACCCAGATCTCCCTCGGCCAGGGGTTTTCAGCGCAAGACAGAGTGAGAACTGGGTTCAAGATGAGCGTAGAGGTAATATATAGATTTGCTAAGGCCCACAGTGAAGCTGTTATGGGATTTTTTAAGAAATGTCTTTTTCAAGCAGTTCAACTTTTTGCGTTGGCAAGAAAAGTGAATTCCTCCTGAAAAAAAAGGGACCTGAGCCTGCGATCAATTAAAACCGATACTGTAACTGAACACTTCACCTCGATAAGTTATTCACTTGAGCCCGCGATAAGTCACGTGACACTAGTCAGCGGATACCTTTTTGACAGCTGCCAATTGACCATAAGATGGATGTCCATTATCAAGTTAAACACAGATTGAATATGCCTTGAACACCTATCAGCTAGTAAGTGTGACGTTTCACATCTGCTAACTTTGTCACTACCAAAATTTCTTGTTTGCACAGATACGGTAACCAAATTTTATTACCCATGGTGCTCCAATGCCACGGGAGCGCCGCTTCGGAATTTTTACATTACTCATGTTAGCGCGTTTGATATTCTCAACCCCAGCGCTGGTGATGTTGGCGCCAAAAAATCTAATGGCAAAATTTGAACCCAATATAATTTTCGTGTGTGTACAGCCGCCCCTTCCCCTCAAAGAAAATCGGGAGGGGGCGTAGGGTGTACTCTGCCTCGCTTAATCCGATAAGGAGAGGCTTAGAGCAATTCTGAAGTATTTTAGCCTACGTAGCAATCGTTTCCAATCGAGTTATTGCACGAAATTTGGAGCGAGAATGAAAGAAATAGAAGATTGAAGGGGGAGGACCAGGGGAAAAGATTTTCCTTCTCTACCCTCCCCCTCCCTCTTCATTCCTCTTTTTTGCACTCGTCCTAACTTTCTTAACGAACTCGCGTGCAAACGCTTGCTACGCGGGCTAGAAATAGCTGGACGGCTTACACTTCCAAGCATTTGTTTCCAAGAGTGGAAACATACGCTTATTAAAACAAATGAATGTTGGTTTAACGAAAAAAAGAGAAAGAAAAACTGTCAAAACTAATACGTCAGCACACATAAGGCGCTCGCATCTCCACAAATCTATAAAGGTTTTCGTTTCTAAAGAAACAGTTGATTTGCGTCTTTTGGGGAGGAGAACACAAAGATTTTGTTCTGTCGAATGAGTTGATAAAGTTGATTCGCACATCTTTACAGCTGATTCGATAAAGATTGTCCTATGAACTGCTTGTTTTCAATCTTGGCTGATAACATGCAGGGGTTAAGGTGTAGTTACATGTGCGGTTATCATTAGATCCTATTGCGCCACTCGCCACTTTAGAAACCAGGAAGAAACTGGAGCCAAATGCATCCTGCAATTGTTTCTGGGATCGCTACATTGGGAACGCGCCAAGTAACAGTCCCAGAAGTCTGCGAAAAATAACTCGGCCAATCATCAGTCCTTCTCGTTTCTAAGTGACGAATGAAATTTAAAATTTAAAAGAAGCAAAAAAAACTAAGCAAAGGAGTTAAACATACGTCAAATCAGCTATGATATTGGTGGAACTGATAATGGATTCCCTCAAGGTACTTCACAATAAAGCGGCTAAGATTGTTCTCAATCGTCCTACACACTCCTCATTTACTCAGGCGCTTATCAATCTTGGGTGGGTTAATCTTCAGTGAATCTTCGGGTTCGACGGCGCATACATCGACTTGTCCATATTTTTAACCCGGGGTAGATAATCGAACGAAACCGAACCATAAATCAATCGAACCCAATCGGTCGGATTGTTGTTCGATTTTTTCGGTAATCGAACTGGAACTTTTCGGAGAGTTCGATTACCGAACCCAATCGAAGTCAATCGAACGATTGGAGTTCGATTGGGTCAGATCACCGAACGTTCCATTAGCTACCCCGAGTTTAAATCCCTCAAATGGCCTTTTGGATCACAATTATCATAATAATACTGGGTTTTTAGTCCACATTTACCAAAGCGCCATGCTAGTGATTTGAGAATTGACAGATCTCATTGTAGTAAAGCCCAACTACGTTCTTCATATTTTTTGTTCAAAGAATGGAACGAGATTCCTCTGAAAGTAAGCAACAGTGAAAGTATTGGCAGTTTTATTTAAAGTATAATTTTAGATAGAAACAATAAGGCTTTTTACTTTCTATTGTTTATTTTACGAACTTAGTGTTTTTATTGTTTACTATAGAGGCTCTGGATGGGGTTACCGTATTTCGTCGAATGATAACCGTCCCTCGCCTCCTCAAATAATCGCCCCCTTTGAGGGAAATACTTAAAAGAATCGCCTCTCTCGAATAATTGGCTCTCGCCATCGTCTGATCAGTGACAATTCATGCTCGGAAAATTAATGAAGGAACTAAATTTGGAATACTTGAAAAACTCATGTTCAGTTTATTTGACTTCCAGTGGGCAATATTTGAAATAAGCGCCTCCCTTGAATAATCGCCCCCTTTTTGTGCGAAAAAAGAAATAATCGCCGCAGGCTATCATTCGAGGAAATACGGTCGCTGTGACAAGTGGCCAAAATTTTAACTGGCAACCAGACAAATCGTCTGAAATTTAACTGACAACTGACGTATCAGGCCGGAGGGTGATGGGCTCCTGGAGTTCCACCACCATGCTCCGATGAACGTGAGGTGTAATCTCGTACAACATCGGTGCTACACTGTAGCACAGATACTTGATTTGGACGATTTATATTTATTAAAACTATCAAACACTCTTTTTCGGAAAAAATAAATCTCCAATTGTGGGAACTGGGCTTTTCTGATCTCTTCACTGATCCCGTGCAGGAACTGGGTACGAAGCAAGAAACCGGTTTATCCGGTTTATCAGGTTAGTGTTCAATAGACGCCGTAGCAGAGGAGCACGCAAGTTTGTTGGAGCACGAGGTAGTTTCTGTTCTGTAAACTGTTTCCTCGAGAGGTAAAATTTTAAGAGAAATGGGAGACGACGAAGATAAGAGGAGGCTCTATGTTGGCTCTTTGAGCTTTAGCACAGACGACGATGGTTTAAAAAGACACTTTGAACAAATCGGTGAAGTTTCAGATGGTAAGAGAAATTAACTCTGAATATCTAAGCTTACTATACAAAGGTTGCGTTCATTTTTCAAATCGAAAGCTTGCAATGACGAAAGGTGCTTGATTTTCATTCAGTAGTGCATTCGGTAATGTTATTACGGCAGCACTGTAGCCTGTAACAAAAAAAGTTTCTTGAAATCGAACGTTCCAAGGTCTTGGAATCGAAACGTCCATCATGACGATCTGACAGTGGAAATGTCCACTGGTTGACTTCAACTGGCCCAACAGTTGGTCAAGTAAGAAGGTTGCAGCATGTGGAAGTTTTCATCACAAGACGAAAAGACCCTTCCGCGGTTTGAAAATTTCAACTTGTAATAAGGACCAGTTAGCGATGGTTGAGTCATAAGGCCCTCTTTAGATCGATGGATGTCCACAAACCTTTGAAATCTTGATGCCGCGAAATGACATTTCTAGTGTTCTGAGACGACAATTTTTATCTAAAATGTTCACTAAGTCGACTGTCATAGCTAAGTATTCTCTGTTAGGTGTTTCTTGTATAAGTATCATAAGAATTCCTTGGAAAGTTTCAGAACAGATGTCAAAATCGAGATTTTTCCTATCCCGATCGCATCTTCTAGGTTTGCAACCACGTGACAAGGCGGCCATGTTGTGGGTCAATACAAAGGGGGGGAATTTCATATATCCCATGATGCATCGCTTCATACTATATTATCAAGCTTCCGAATGCACGTGATCCTATCAGTTCTCGTCAGTTCGACAGGGAGGCGACAGTTGAACAATGGTGGAAAGCGACTCGTTTTGCCGATAAAACCTTCTGTACCTTTGCTGTTTCGATCTATTTACGATTTTCATTCTACTATTCCAAATATATCTCTTGTTAAGTCAAAGAGAGTGTTTGGCCGCCGATTATTAGTTAACTACTGTAACTAGCCTTACGATCACAAGAAGCCAGCGAGGAAGGTCTTTGCTTCAGTACGTCCTGTATTAACGTGCGTTGATAAAGCTCTCCATGGATTTACAAGCGATTTCCACGTACTTGTCTTGAAATAAGTACATATTCTAGGTGTGAGATTTCTCTTCGTTGCTTGTTTGTGATCGCGGTGCTCATATTGTCAGTTCAATAATTCATCGATACAGTACATCAACCGTTTGTTGCCCGCACATGCATTTACTTCAACAAGCTCAGCCTATGCAGTCGAAAATACCGAGACCGTCAAAGTACAAAGTGGCATCTATCGGAGATAAAATTCAAAGGAAGGAAATAGCTCCAATACAAAAACACCCACTTCCTCTTAACAATGGATCCTAAAAGAATTATCAAAATGCAGGGGTCGAAACATCCTCGGAGACCCAGGGGCAGTTAGTCGGGTCGATAAAATGTTCGTGGTGAAAGTTTACTGTAAGATCGAGACGAGCCCCTGGGCACTTACTCTTACCGAACCAGTTCCAGAAACGTTTGAATTGCCTGCTTCTGATTGGCCAGAAAAAAATTTTTCTGGCCAATCAGCGAAGAGAAGCTGCCGGGTGACTCTCGTGTTTTCTTACACGACGTAGTTTTCCTCATCGGTTGCCATAGTTGCGTAGCGCGTTCAACGGGGAAAGTTTCTCGACGAAAGTTTCAGAACAAAATGTTAACAACCCGCAAAATTGCAACCTTTAGCACGACTACAAGAAACAAACACTCTCCGATGAATTTTTAGGGCGAATCTTTCCAAGGTATCGTAAATTTTTATTGCTGATACGATACGCGATGCATGACTTTCACTTTCCACACCTTAATTTGCTCACATTGTCTAGTATATAACGCCAAGCTTACATTTTAGATGTCCATGTTCATTGCACAACTTCTGAAACTTTCTACAGCGTGAAAATTTGCGTCGCACGGGCCACGCAACTACGTCGATTGATCGTGGGAAATGCCGGCTAGCTGCAGTGCCTTCTTCTTGCTTTCGCTCCCAACTCCTTTTGAAACTTTTAAGCTTAAAAGCTTACAGCAGTTGACCGTACGAATTCTGCCGAAGTTGATAGTAGTGTTAACTTTAGATTCGAGGGAGACCTCCAGCAAGCGCTTGAAGAATTAGAAGGCTTGTCTTTGTTTCCTGTGGTACAGTTCAAAGCGAAGCAAAGATTTATTATTGAGACGATTGTGGAAAGAAGAGATGTTTTTGGGCAATTGATAGAAGAGTCTAACGTTCCAAATGTTGCCTATAAGCTAGGGGGTTTAAAAATCGTTAGATGCAAAAGGTTATGAATTCCCTAGTAATCCATAGGTCATAGTGATTTCACCGTCTCATGTCAATAGTTGAGGACCAGGTAAAGTACTCGAGGTCACTGGAATTCAGGCCGCTTTCTTAGGGGAAAGCAAAACAAAAGATCGAGAAATATTGAATGGATAGGAAGCGTTTTCTTTGTTGACGAGCTAACATAACTTTTTTACCAAAAAAATTTCACATAACAAACTTATAAAACCTACCCAACCTAATCCAATAACCAACCTAATACCAATTACCTACATCATAAATAAACTAATTCATTAATCAACCAATCCAATCAATAATTCTCTAAATCACTTTTACACCCATTCATAATAATACACTTACCACAATTTCTTAAACAACCATTCCTTTTTCAAACACATCTACAATTTAACACAACATACACACCCACACTTCCAATACTTAACACCATTAAACCCAATTACAATCACACCCACAACTTACCACAAAACAAACCATAACTCACATTAAAACAACACTTAATCACCCTACCAAAACATAACCCCTATCCCTCCCACCTCCTAACAACAACCATAAAAAATACCCCCAAACAATCCCCAAATCACCTATCATCCCTACACTCAATATACCATCAACACTCCACATATCCCACAAAACACAAAACCATAACACCCATTCCACCACCCACACCCACCACACCACACCATCCATAACACCATCACAAACAACAACCTATAATCCTTAAAAAAAAAAACCACAAAAACACAATTAACCCCACTAACAACAAAACACCATCAATATAACATACACAACACTTTCTCATACTACAAACAAAACAAAACCAAATAACAACCACCACCCAAACATACTTTTACAATAATTATCAACAAACATACCCCACCTACAAATAAACCAACTTATTCCCACCCTACAACCATACTACACAAACAAACCCAACAACCATACACTCCCACAAATCTTCTATCAACACAACCCTTATACCCAACAACCACACTAACCAACAAATAACAACACCCACCAACCCACACCCACCCCCATAAAACCACCCCACAAATCCCCACCTTCACATATCATCCACAATAACAAACATAAAACTCACAACACCTACAACAACAAACTCAAAAACAACCTATAACCCATCTACAACCTCTCCAACACCACCACACCAAAAAACTCACCTACCTACATCCACCCTCTCACCTACACCCTCCCCAACATATTCTCCCACCACCTCTCCCCCTCATAACTAATCAACCTCACCCCCACCCTCATCACCAATTCCCTTCCTCCACCTCCACCACCAACCACACCACACAAAAACCTCACCACTAAAAAAACAACTCACCCTAAT
>NC_133211.1:2474849-2529849 GCF_958299795.1 Porites lutea
GGAAGCGTTTTCTTTGTTGTACGGAAGCGCGGAATCATTAACTGGGGGACAATAAATTCAGGGCAATGTTCTTTAAGGAGTTTTACCAGAAAAATCCCGTTGCAAGTACATACAGTTGTTCATTGGTAAGTATGCTGATTTGTTTGCTAGGAAGGGTGCTACACTGAATTCATGTTTCGATTGTGGAGAGTTCTGAAGGGGTAAAATGGGATGTTGTTGCTCTGGGAAAATGGGATTTAAGTCACTGGCAGGGGGATTCTATCACTGAGAATGGGAAAAAATGTAAAAAATAGGAATTGAGGGTTAAACAGTTTCAATGGGATTGATATCCCCCCATCAGGACCCTCATTATACTTAACAGTAGATCTGGCTTTTATTCAAGGATGCTCAGTAATCTTATGTCTAAAAGCTGACAGACACTTCAGAAGAATTATCATGTTTTTTTGTCACCATTTATTGACAATTGAAAGCTGATGAAGTAAGCCTTGTGACTGCTTAAGACAATAGTGCAATTTAACTTTTACATGTTATAAATGGAAAAACACCCCATAATACAGAACTACAGATGCCATTACATGAATTTTATTCTTAAGCTGTTGAGGTTTTTTTTTTAAACTTTTTTATTGGAGTTCACATGTCTACTTATTATACTGATTGAGTTATGTATATACTAGGGAGATGTAGTATTTTATTTTATTTTAATTTGTTAATAAACATTTATGCTGGGGTATTTGTTGGTGATTCTTTCTGTCCCAAAGGATTTGTTTTACTAGGTGGCCAACAGTATACTTGAGTATATTATTTCAATACTGTCTAGAAAAATGAGGAGTGCATTATATTCAGGTGACATTATACACAAGTAAATATGGTATACCTACACATAACATACAAAAACTGTTTTCCAACACTCTCTGGAAAAAAAGGAACTGTGCTGAAATTGTCTCTTACTGTTTTCGATAATTCTAAAAGTCCTTCTTCTTTTAGATTTTATTAAGTGTACAACCTGCAGAAGAGAAAAAACTCCTTCCTTTTTAGATGACAGTAATGAAAACAGCAGATCATTCCAAGCCACTTATGTGGCGACATCAGAGCCAAAGACTGTTAGTCTGCTTAAAGAAAATCAAGATGATCTGTGACAGGAAGTTCAAGAATCAAATCTTCACTGCTTGTATTCTAGAATTTGTATTCTCTGATTGTCTTGTACAGGAAACAGTAATTGATAATTGTAATAAATTATGTTCTGTGGAAAGTATTTTAGAGACACTGTGTGGGATGGTGACCATGCCATGAAGATTTTTACCTTTCTGAAGAGGGTGTTTAAAGATTTAAAAATAATTATCAATGAAGAATATTATTGTCAGATGAGGAGAATTATGATAGGGAAGTTATGAAATATCAAACAAATGCACCAAAGGAAAATTGTTAATATTGCAGCATTATTTTTTCAAAATAAGTCCAATCTTGTACCATCAATTCCAAGGGAGTTAAAACAATGGCACTGTGGATGTGTTTGAGGGGGCCAGTAAGGGGAAACATCAAGTCAATCATAGATGAATAGTTTGGCAAAAAATCACATATTATGTGAAATTACTTTTATACATGCATTTGTTAAAAGATATCTTATAATAAGAATTCATTTCTACTATATTAGCCATAATTCTAATCACAGTGAAGATTAACCCAGGTTATCATATGCGGTTTAGTAAGCCAGAGACCCAGGTCCTTGAAATCAAGAGCTGAAGTTGGATCTTTGGAAAGTGTCCCTATTCCTTGGTCTCTTCTCCCTGGAATTTCCTTAAGAGCGTTCACTTCTTATAAAGTTTTAGTGACTACAAAAATATGTATATAGACATCCCAACCTTCCACGATTTCTCAACTCTGTCCCTACACTTGTCACCGGCACTCCCGGGGGGGGGGGGGGGGGGGGGGGGGGGTACTGCCATATATGGGCTATATAGGTATGTGCCGCTGTGAAGGGTATGGTTTTCAAGCAGTTTACTCTAGGATAGGGTATATAAACCAGAGCGTTTGGCTCTAGAATAGGGTATCATTTTTCAGGAAACTGATCAGTTGGTTGAAGATTTTATCTAGACTAGGTACACAGCTACTCTAGGATAGGGGGATTTGGGGAGTTTACTCTAGTATAGGGTAGCAAAATTCAGCTGAACTAGCTCTGGTAAAGGTTAAGGGTTCCAGGCTCCCAGCGGCACATCCCCACCCAGAAATTCCTAAAGTGCCCCCCCCGGGCCGGCACTGCGCGTTTATCGCCCTCCAAAACTTTCACACCAACCACTTTCAAACATTTTCGCAAACTCACCTTTATTTTTTTTTTCTTCACTTATCCTTAAAAATAAACCCACACAGCCTGCAAAAATCGACCTCACTTAACAAGTCAGGATTCAGCACATAACCGGACTACGATTTCGAACTAAACACAACGGCTGTATTTAAAATACGTAAGGTAAGGGAGTTTAGTGCGAAAGCAAGAAGGTGCGTGCACTGCAGCAAGCCAGCAATTCCCACGATCAATCGACGTAGTTCGTGGCCCCTGCAACGGAAATTTTCACGCTGTAGAAAGTTTCAGAAGTCGTGCAACGAACATGGACATCTCAAATGTAAGCTTGGCGTCGTAGGGAAAGTGAAAGTCATGCATCGCGTATCGTATCAGCAATAAAAATTTACGATGCCTTGGAAAGATCCGCCCTAAAAATTCATCGGAGAGTGTTTGTTTCTTGTAGTCGTGCTAAAGGTTGCAATTTTGCGGGTTGTTAACATTTTGTTCTGAAACTTTCGTCGAGAAACTTTCCCCGTTGAACGCGCTACGCAACTATGGCAAATCGATGAGGAAAACTACGTCGTGTAAGAAAACACGAGAGTCACCCGGCAGCTTCTCTTCGCTGATTGGCCAGAAAAATTTTTTTCTGGCCAATCAGAAGCAGGCAATTCAAACGCTTCTGGAACTGGTTCGGTAAGAGTAAGTGCCCAGGGGCTCGTCTCGATCTTACAGTAAACTTTCACCACGAACATTTTATCGACCCGACTAACTGCCCCTGGGTCTCCGAGGATGGGGTCGAAATGTTCCCAGACTCTTTACCTGTGTCTGGTGACAGGTAGAATATTTTTTTACCTGTCTCCACCAACATCCAAGCTGAACAATAATTTAAACATTTATTTTCCTTTTTTTAGCGATAACAAAATTGAACTGTGGTTTTTGTCGGTGCTGCCAAATTCTCTTCTACATGAACTTCTTCCACTTCCGCTTCGTTAGCACTTTTTCGCTTTAGCAGAAAGCGATCCATATCATTATCTGATTATAGTGTTTCGATTGACGAAGAAGCAAAGCAAGTCATATGGCATTTGTTATCTCGTCATGCGCACTACAAAGATTGCATCATCTCGTTTTTATTGAGTAGAGTCTGGTAACTACCGCATATACCGTGCGAGTCCCGTGCGAGAACTCCGATGAACTGAAGGAGTGAGCACGCATGCTGGTGGAGAATGGATGGAAATATTATTCAAATTGATAAATTATGAATTATTGAGGTTTTTCTTGCCTGTCGCCAGCGACAGGCATCAATATTTTTTACCTGTCACTTCCTAAAATTACCTGAAATCGACAGGTAGACAGGTATTATTTCGAACCCTGAAATGTCTTCAAAGGTTTTATACGCTGGTTGAGGTCTTACGGCGTGCTATTCCATGACATTTGCTGGCCTGTATATTTCAAGTTCGCCTCGCGCGGTTGCGACCGGAAGCCACCACGAGAAACCAATTTTACCTAAAATAATGAGACAAAAAAGCTTTAATACTATAAACCAGTGAATTTAAACACTCGTCATACCCTCAAGAGATAATACTTGAGTTTTGATCAGCGAAAAAAGAGCGAATTCAAGAAAAAATGTCCCATCTTCGTAGGACTCAGCATAACGAAATTGGAACCTTCGCCTTGCATCTTAGCGGAGAAAGGGTAGAAAATGCGATATTTCAAAAGGATCAAACCCATAAAAATCTCGAGGTCGAAAGAGGTCGGAGCGTGGAACTAGTATCAAGCACCCCTTGTCCACCGATTTAAATAATAAATTTATTGGGGCAAAACCTCCCTAGAATAAAGACAGTTTTCGTTAATTGAAAGTCATCTAAATAAATATTCACTTGCGAGTTAAAACAGCGTGGCTTAACAGGGTCGTAAACGAGAGCAATAATGCGTGAAATGACTTCGGAAACATTTTACATTATCAATCAGGTACCAAAGATTGACAGGACTCATTGAAACTTACCTTGGATGAGCTGCATCTTGAAATTCAGGTTGTTGAAAATCTCCCTCGAAACCCTCGAACGTTCTTTCCACCGCGAAGAGAAGACAGAAAATTAGCCGCGAAGCATCATGGGATATATGAAATTCCCCCCTTTGGTCAATACAATAGCATTTTTTCTCGAATAATTTACAAAAAAATAGAGTTTAGTTCCCAGAGGAGAGAAATGCTTTTGTTCTTGACCACCAACAACCAACCTAACCCCAAACTGGGAGAATCCTGATGAGATCGGGATGTTTAGACAGCCTGTTATGTTGATCCATAAATGAAGAGACGATCGTCAAAGTTAAATATGCAACTTATGCAGTTGTGAAAACACCCTGAAAAAAAATAACGAAATGATGTAACCTCATAAGTTGTGTATTTAACTGGGATGATCTCTTCTACAATTATTTCCTCATCCTACTGTTCAAGTACATATTTCCTCAAATAATAGCCGGGCATGATTATTTTGTTTTTTCACACAAAAAGGGGGTGATTATTTCAAATATTGCTCACTGGAAGTCATGCCTTAAATATGTTGTTTTCTTTTCCCATTAAATAAAAAAAATCACATCAAATAAACTGAACATGGGCTTTTTAATGTGTTCCAAATCTAGGTCCTTGATTAATTTTCATAGCTTGAATCGTCACTGATCAGTTTTGCTAGATCACATTGCACTTTATCTTGACAGGGAGGGGATAAAAGGAAGAAAAGATGGCGAGCGGGCTGGGGGGAGGTGATTATTCGAGGGAGGAGATTATTTTAACCCTTTAAGCCCCAGTATCCACATACAAATTCTCCAAACTGATCTCCATACATTTTCTTTAAGAATTAGATTTAATAAAACATCAAGGCATTTTCTCTTTCGTGATCATTTTTTTATATTCTCACAACCTTATCTCTTGACAATGTATGGATATTGTTAGGAGAAAATTGCTGTTGGTCACTGTTGGGACTTAAAGGGTTAAAATTTCAGTTGAAAGGGGGCAATTAATCGAGGGACAGCTACTATTTGAGGAAATATGGTATATAATATGCATAAAATCATTAGTTCAGTGTCGATCATTAAGGATTTAGATCATTGGACCTCTTCATCTTCCTCTCTTGTGAAGCCAGCCAGATAATGGAATTTTATATTGATTTTGTGTATTTTCTAATGTTGTTCCTTGCAGCCAGAGTTGTAAATGACAGAGACACTGGTCGATCAAGAGGCTTTGGCTTTGTGACATTCTATGAAGAAAAGGATGCCCAAAAGGCAATTGAGGATTTGGATGGCGGGGTAAAACTTCTTTCTACAATGATGGCAACAAATTCCTTAATAAACTTGCTAAATTCCAATATCCATGTGCAGATTTTCCAGACTGATCTCCAAGAGAGTAGAAATCAAAACAAATGTGCTCAGTAGATTTTGAGACCCTGTTTCAGTTTACTACTTACTCAGAATTCAAGCTATCACGTTGTTTAATTTATTAACTTGGTTATTATAAAGAAACGAATAAAGTACAGTGGAACCTCTCATTTGGCACACCTCTATTCAAGGGACACCTCCATTCAGGGGACAAAATTTGCTCCTGGAAAAATGCCCACATAATCTTTGTATTTATTACCTCTTTTGAAGGGACAGCTCTACTCAGGGGAAAGGGACACTTTTTCTGTGTGCCAACCCTGATACCTTAGAACTTGAAAAGTGACTGACTGCAAAATGGGTGATATCTTTAAGCGTACCCTTATCACAATTATGGAAGCTTTCACAGACTGAACTATCTCACTTACTGGGTAGAGACACGTCATTGGTATGGAATTTTTGCATTGAAATTCCTCAGACATCACTTCATGGGAAAACCAGTGATGTCATTTGTTTTCTCTGGATAGCAACCTATGTATTGTTTACTGAATGCACAGTGTAGTTATAAATGGAATTGTTATTCAATTTTCCTCCTAGGACCTGGATGGGCGAAGCATTAAGGTGTCAAGAGCTAAGGCCCGTGGAAGTGGTGGAGGAAGAGGAGGAGGAGGAAGTAGGGGTGGGTACAGAGGTGGACGTGGTGGAGGCGGCTACGGAGGTGGAAGATATGCTGGAGGTATGCAACAACAACAACAACAACAATCCTTATTTGTACTAACTCTTGCTCAAAAATAAATTACAATAATGAGAATTAATATTATAAGTAAAAATTAGAGTATTGGCTGCCTGGAATAACCATGGGGGCTAGCGGAGGCAGGCAGCGAGCTGACAACAGCATTATTTAAAAGTAAATTACAGGTAAGCAAGAAAACTGAAGCACATCTTTCTTACTGACCACTGACCGCTGCACTTCTTGGAGTGTTTCAGGGTTCTCAAAAAGTGCTGGAAACCGGCAATGTCGCCAGCTGCTTACATAGTTTTGTCGGTTACAATTTACTGGTTAAAAGAAAAGAATGAGGAAATAAAGGTGTTACCATTTGCCAGTGTGAGAAAGACCAGTCCACTACTCAGGGTCTCAAAATAACTGGTAAATTAAGGTACTGTCCTCACACTGTGAATGGCTTTGACCTTTGCATGCTCTGATGATCTTGTAAAATGGCAGTCCTATCTCTATCAGATGTAGGGATACAGGGCTGAAACTTAGCAGTTGCCAGGTGGCCAGTGGCGACTTAAAATGTAGCTGGGCGATGAAAAATTGTTGTTGAATCGCCTGATGGGCAGCTGCAATAAAAAAATATAAATTCGAATTCATCCCAATGTAAGCTTATATTATGATTGCAAGTATGAACTTAAATAAAAATAAAATGACAGGTTGATCTGAATCTAATTTCTCTGAGTCCTATGAACTATATTTATAGTTTTAAATGGAAAAGGATTAAACCCTAAACAATTCTAAAGCGATCCATGAGACGCCATTTTGATTTTTCTCACATGACTCAAGAATTACCCATAGTACTTTGCTGTCTACTTTTGTTGCTGCCGCTTCCTTGGCTCCCATGTGTGAACAGCTTTGGAATACTAAATCAACTGGAAAAGACTGGAAAAATGTGGGGATTTCTCTCTGATTGTGAGCCGCCTCCAACAAAGAAAAACACGGCATAAGGAAGATGGGCAGGAATCGAACAGAAATTACAAAAAAACAAAAGATCACAAACATTTCAAAAGAGTTGGACGAAATGCTAGGGAGACCATAGCTCAAAATCCGTTAAAGGCACATTCCTCTTTCCTTTAAATATACTGGAAATCCAGGGCCACTTAATGTTGACCTGGACGACTAAGAATTCAAGGAAACTGGCCCGGCTGGCCACCAAGCACTGGAGTTAAGTTTCAGCCCTGGTGATAGCGTCCTCAATAATAGTACTCTCGTGCTAAATACATTTACACTCTATTTCAAATTAAGTGCTTTTTTATATTTTCCCATAGAAGGTCATAACTGAGTGACTTTCTTAGTGTTCAAACAGCTGGACTTTTACTTTGCAGCTTCTTATGGTGGTGGTGGCGGCGGTGGCTATAATAGCTATGGTGGCTACGGAGGAGGAGGAGGGAGCTATGGAGGAGGCAGCAGCTATGGTGGAGGCCACAATTATGGAGGAGGCGGTGGCTATGGTGGCCAAGGTAATGAACATTATTAAGGTAGGAAGTGTGACTGATTTTCGATGTTGTGGTAAAAATCTGTCTGCTGTTGCGACATTTTAATCCCCCCCAACAATTTACAGTCACTGAAAATTACATTTCTATGCTTATAAAGACTGTAAAACAGACCTGTGACAGCAGAATACTACTTATATCAAATTTTGTGTTTTTCTGGGTCTCAGTGTCATTGATTTGAGCTCAAGGTTCACTGAGTCCTTGGATGTGAGGATCTCTGAGTCATTTGCCCTTGTCCTGCTTTGCTTGTCCCAATAAATAAGAAGTGTTGATTAATAAGTTTCCTGTTATATTTTGTTTATTGTCTTTAAGACCAGGGGCAGTATCACTAAAATATAAGGCCACTTGAAAATTATCAGTATGGATCCCTTCTCATCAATACGTGATTTACACTTGGTCTCTGTAAATACCTAGGTAGTTATTAAAAAACTAACTACAAGGTTTGTTTTTCATCAAAACGCCTGAAGAGCTTTTTATACACCCAAAGCTATTTTTTATTATTATTTCTGTAAAACTACATAATTTATTTTGCAGTTCAAGATCTTTGTTAAGATTTCCAAAGGAAGTTCATGTTAATAGAAATTGGCCTACCCTTGCTATAAAAATATTAAACAAAGCAGGAAAATGGTGGACTTGAACAAGAAAGTTGGGCTAAAGTTTGACCTTGTTTATTAAGAAACTTGCTCAAAACAAGTTTATTCCATAGCCCAGGCTTGTGGTTTTTTTCTTCCATGTGTATGCTGCCGTTGGGGAGAGGACTTTTTTAGTTGAGTGGGGAAGTAAGATACTTTGGGTTACAGATTATTTTTTTAAAAGGAAATTGCAACTTAGCACCAAAAAGAGATCAGATTTTGTTTTGTTTTATGCATCTTGCCAAGCATCTTGTGCTCTTTTTTCATGGCCTTGAAGACTTGTCAAAGCAGGTTTCAATATGGTGCTCCCTTTTCATTTTAGCTACATGTAAATACAAAAATTAATGTTCAAATGACAATACTATTTTCAACAAAATGCAATCAAAAACAGCGACTTTTACACCTTCTTAGAAAATCTCCCATGCTTGGCTGCACTCATCTTCCACACTTTTGGAATGGTCATTTTACACTATGTACAAGGGGGCTGTTTGATTTAAGTCCATGACAGTAGCATGTGATTAAGCCTTAAACCATGACAGTAGCATGTGATTAAGCCTTAAGCCCTAAGTGTGATCAGCATCTAATTTCTCCTCCTGATAATCATACAGTATAAGTGCTTTATATTTTAACGGATGAAGGACTTGATCACACAAGATGAATTTGCTTGATACTTTACCAACCTTGCCACTCTACTTCTATAGTGACCAAATAGGGCCAACAAATGAGAATCTAAATTTTGATCCTAGTGTTTAATACAAAGGGTTAAAATGCAAGCTACAAGAGTGGAGAGTTACCTGGGTGCCGGTGGGTAGGAGTCTGGGGGTTGAAGTTGAGATAAGTTGATGAGGTGGGGAGAGAGGCAAAAAAGGTACTGGTAAATCCTAAGTTTTAAAATTGTCAGAGTTTGTCACAGCATCTCTGTACAATTGTGTTGTTTAATTAAGGGTTGATGATGTACTGTGATTATTCTTGCACCGTCTCTTAACGATAGTATTCTGTTTGTCATTCTTACAAAAGGCCGTGACTGGTAATGTTCTGTACAACACCATGATACCACCATGTTCCTGTTACAATGTACTTATATATTGACGAGCTGAGATGTTTGTTACAAGAAAAAAATATTCAGTGCCAGGCTGACCTGAAACACGATGAATGAATTTCCTCTGTTTATGACGTTCAGTGCTCTGAAGTAGACTTCCTGTTACCTTGATCGGTGTGCTCTGAAATCCTCAACTTGTGACGTGTTCGACTGATCCATGTTTTATGCGGAAACGGCTTGACATACAAAGTCCAGCCTTTTTTAAATATTATTTTCATTGTTGTTGTTGTCCACCAGTATACATGTAGCTCTAAACTTGAAATGTTTATTCCTTGATTGCTTTATCATTGCAGTCAAAGTAGACTGCTGTACTCATTAAAAGAAAACGTTTTGCTGTGTCCATTGGAAGTAATAAAACTACTAAGTTTTAGCAACAGCAGGTCATTTCAAGGGGAAAGATTGTGATGATTATTATTTTTTCTTTTTTTTTTCAGTATGTAGTGTATTTCACAAAGTTGTTTTATATCCCATTCCCACTGAAGGAGAGGCGCAAATTAACTTTTCTTGGCAGGAGGGTGATTTTCACATAAAAAGATGGGCAGCGGTGCTCTTCCTAAAAATGGAATTCAAATCTGAACAGATACTAATCTGTGCATGGCTTAAACATTATTTGACCCCTATGAGATATTCTAAAATGGACAGCTAAATAAGTTATAAAGGGGTTTATTTCTATAGAGAAGTTGCCAGTGGTTGCTTTCTTCCTCACTATTAATTCATTTTTTGGTTTACCTTGTATCTTCTTAATTTTGTTTTTATGGCAAAGCCTAAATGGTACCAGTTTGGGTAAAGATATTATTCTGTCCTGAACGCCCTAAGTGAGATCAAAATCTCCCATTTACATCATTAATTGAGACAAAGAGCATTTTTGCCCCTGTCATGAAGGCTTTGCAGGCGTAATGACATTGCTTCTATCAAATGAGTTGTTTATGAAAATTGATCACTGCAAAGGTAACTCAAATGCTGTGATTTATGGGAACGATTTGCATGACGTGACCTAAATATTTGACACTCCCAGAAAATGTAAGGCCCAGCTAGACTCTAACCAAGGGGCTTTTTTGGTATTACAAAATAAGTATTGGTGCTTTGACCTCCAAGTGAGTTAGTTCAACAGTTAGGGTTTGGACTGGCCTCGGGCTGGGGTTTGCGCTTCAAAAAGTCACGTGATAAGTATTTTCATCCACACTGAAACACTCTAGGGTGACTAAGTATATGTTGTGTATGTTAAGAATACTTCGCACTTGGTCTTAAATTTGAAAACTCGCCACCCACTTGGTGTTTTGCACTTTGGCTTAACATGGAGCATTGCAAGGCTTGTAACAAATAGCCTTCCTACCTTAGTTAGTCTCTCACGCAGACGTTGTTAGGGGTGCGCGTGACGAACCCCTAAGAACGTCTGCGTAGGAGGCTATATCTAAGTCCTTTTCTTTTGCTTCGGTGGACACAAAACTTTCCAATTTTTATTCTTACTGTAAATTATCGTTAGTTTGCAGAGTTTGCCATATCGAAATGCCAACTTACGGGCGGAAAGCAATTTTGATTAAGTCAAAGTTTAGTCATACCACTTGGGTCAAAGGTTAAATAAGAAGGTTAAAAGAATAGAAAGAAATTAGATCTGTCAAATTTACAGACTTGCTGTTGCAACAGACCCCTTTTTTAAAGCTCTTTGTCTATAAACGATCTGAAAAACATTGGTAAGTATAGGTCAAACTGAAGCATTCAGTTGATGTTAAAAGATGAAGCTCCTGATTTTGGAATTCATCTGTCCGCTGCCCTAGGTTTTTGAAGCCTTTCTTAAAGCCTGAGCCATTCTGTGAAGATCATTTACCGTGTCGCACGGAGGCCATGGCGTATTCTTCTGTAAATTGTGGTAAGTTTTGGTGTCTGACCTAATCAGCATGGATGATTGTAAGTTGCAAGATTGGTTTAACGTATGGGTATAGTTTTTCTGTAAGTGCCACGGGGCGGGGGGGGGGGGGGGGTAAAACACCCGTGGGGGGTACTCCCTTTGGTGGCTCATACTGGGAGGCTTCGCCCGAAAGGAGTACCTTTTTCAGGCTTCAGGTATATAAAAGGGTATGCATTTTACTTGTTGAAGTATATGAAACGGTGAGGAAATCTGTCATTTTGGTCGGTAAAGGCCCAACAGGGCGAAGAGATGCATTTAATGGCTGTGAAAAAGTCGAGAAAAGGTTCTGTTTTTGTGATTTATTCAGATTTTGAAGACAGTGCGTTTGGAGCAGTTTAAAAGGGATGGAAAGTCGTAAACTGGGTATGTGAAAGGGGTACCATTTGTCAATGAAAGGTATACGACAGGGGTACCTTTTCTGCCAAATGGTATATGAAAGGGTATGGGGTTGAACTTTGGAGCGGAGCTTCCCTATATAAAAGTACCCTCACCTGGATTTTCCAGGGAAGGTACAACATTTTTCAAAGTTTGTGAGGAGGAGATCATCCTTTCACTCCCATTGTAAACTGTGTTTCCTTTGTTTGCTAGAGTTAAAGTGCCGTTCTAGTAAAAGCAGGGTTGGGTGGGGGCGCCCACCAGCAGCCTTGCTTCGAGGTTCCCACGCAGACGTTCTTGGGGGTGCGTTACGCGTTTCTGCCCCACTGTAGGATTGCGTGAGGAGCCTAAAGAATGTCTGCGTCGGATGCTACCTCAGCTCCTCCGTCCTTGAGTTTTAACTGGCCATTCTTATGAAGCGTGTTGCAACCATGTAAATAGCTCGCAGCCTTTGTCACTATAAAAATGTGAATTAGTGTACTGGAGATGAGACGCCGTTTACATGGAGAAAAGTTGTCCCTGGAAAGGGGGTCACCCTCCTAAGCCGACATATCTAGTTGATGGTAGATAAAATAATTTGTCGCATGCAATTTCGAAGTTATGATAAATGAAGTTGCATGTTGTTGTTAAAAAATATTCGTATACTCTAAGTAAAATGCGTGAAGAGGTCTCTTACAAGAGGTTAAAAACAGTATAAAATTTTTAAACCGTCAGCCCCCTAAATTGGTCGCAGTCGTTCACAAGAGGTGGTCGTTTACAGGAGGTTCCAACTGTAAGGCTTCGACTGGAAAACATTTTGGTGTTTTGGATAGGTGGTTGCACAAGGGAGGTGGTCGCACATGGAAGTTCGATTGTACTGGCATCGAGGAGCCAGTTGGCTATGAAGAATTAGCCAGGGGGTGGTCTAAATAATCAGAAAAAGTGAAATATTGTGAAGGAATAATAATATAAACTCTACTTGTGTTAGTTGATACCGTAAATTCACCCTGGGGTTATTTATTTCAAACCCATTCGAGAGGGGGACCTTATTTAGGGTAGCAAAGATGATGGTACTAGTTCTCCATAAAGAACTAGAATACGAAGTGGAAAAGCTCACGTACAAGACGGTTGGAGGCCATGCAGCTGAGGATCAGAAACAAATCCGAACTTCCAGTTGGTGAATTAACCATCCCGGATCAGTCCACACGAAGTTTTACAGTCGTGATTGGTTAATACAGTCTATCATTTATTAGTCAAGTTTAATTTGGGGAGGGGAGGGGGGCTTATTTATCTTTCGTCCCCTGGAAGGGGGGAGGCTTATTTGAGAGGGGGGCGTAATACAGGATTTACGGTATTTGACAGCTATTGGTTTCTCATTAGGGATTTCAGTTAGTTCCACCGGAAAAGTCCAAAGCACTGTCTTTAGATCGTCACCAGCCTATAGCTGCTATTCCAGCCGAGTCAAAAAATAAAGAGTTTTTCCTAAGTATTGGTCGCAACTCACACAAACTTTGTCTGACGTCACCGGAAGTAACGGTGACCAAGTGCAGGCCACGTCATCAACAGACCTCGGATCCCAAAAACTACTGGTAAGGCACAGGAAGACCAGTATTCAGATACCTGCCAATCATGTAGCTTGTCAAATCTTTTACAGAGGCGTTACGTTGTGTTGCAGTGATCTTAATTACCGTAATTGATCAAATTGACGCCACCTCTTAAGCAAAGAACATAACAGAGGAACTGTATGATCGACAGAGCGCATGACTGCACAGGTGTTGAATTGACGATAACGATTACAAAAGTGGACTTTGTTTATTCTTAGCTATCTTATGTTAAGTCACGGGCGTCAGTTTTATTAAGTGATATCGTTCTGCAAGATTTTCTTTTGTCCGCCAGACCGGATAACTCTCTTAGTCTCGGTCAATTTTTGCCATGTAAATGTTTCAAGGTTGGGTGACCCGCCTAGCCGTTCGGAGGCTTTGCGTCATCATTTAAAGTGACAATAGAAAGCCACAGCAAGACTATCAAGTGAGAGTATAAGAGCTTTAACCGCCAAAGCACGTCATTTTTCCTGTTGTTTACGTGCTTAGCGACCATTCAATAACCTTGAGAAAGTGAACCCCTGTGTGGCGGAGTTGTAAGATGCATGTAAACGCGGGTTAGTTTTTTTTTACCCCACCTATCTGGATCCCCCACGTCTATGTAAACAGGCCAAAAACCTATTGCTTTTTTGACGTTCTAGTTGCTGTCGCCGTCGTCGGATCTCAAGGTCCCTAGTGAGGTGTCTAGAGAGCAGCCAGAACACCGCATCTTACCGAATTATGTCCCTTTTTCTCTCGTCCCTAGAGTCTTTCAATGTACTATACTTGCGTGCTTGATTATTAACACAAGCATTATTTCGTTCGTCTTTAGTTACCCTCTTCGCATGCCGGAAAGGAAAGTATTTGAACCAAACGAGGCAGTATTCATTCACGAGGAAATGGACAGTTATAATTGGAATTACCTGGACCAACACATTTGCGGAGACCAGGAATTTAACGAAGTTATGGAGGTAAATTCCCTCCTTGTGTTACTGACAGAGGAAGCTGAAACTTTTACAGTAATATGTACTCTTTTCAAGGTGTAACTGTCCGATTGTTTTGCTTCAAGTCATTTGGCTGCAGAATTGAAGGGGCTGTGTCACGACTGTCTGGTTCATTTTGTTTCAGCGATTTTCGTGTGACCTTGAAATGAAAACGCGCGAACAAAACGGAAACAACAAACGAACGGAAATAGAGCGATTTGATTGGTTTATTCAACGAATACAAACGCGCGTGGATTTTGATTGGTTAAGCGAACGCTCGGGTGAGAAAACTTCCTGCCCGAGAACTTTTGAGAAATCTACCTATACTTTGCTTTGACGTCATACTGTAACACGATTGGCCAATCGAACAATGCCTTCTCCATATCATATTCATATTTGGAGGTAGAGGTAGACGTAATAGAGGTAATCATTGATTACGGATACGCAATCGTCACTTACGGAAAAATTACGGAAACGAAATCGAGTCAAAAGTAGTCCAACCTGTTTCCCAGCCGAGGTGTCCCTGATAATATTAATAGGGGAGACTTATTTGCAGTCGCCCGTTATAGCTCGAAAATTTCTGCCTTAGTGCCACAGGAACACCAGATTAGGATGCGTTCTGACGAACGCGACAACAAAAATGATCTTTGAAAAACTCTTAGGCAAACTAGTTTTCGAAAACTACTATAACCTGTGCCAGGCTCTCGGTTAGTGCAGACTAGAGAAGAAAGCGGGTAAGCAGTGAAAAAAAGAGCGTGCGAAAAACGAAAACTACAATTGCAATCCGTTTCAATCGTCTTCAAGTTTGTCAACCCGTGCCGTCTTTGTAGTTTGTTTGTGTTATTTATACCTTCATTGAATGTTCTGAGTGGTTGTTTTGATGTTTTACTCTTTTTGGTGGAAGCTATCACAGTCTAAATTTATAAATTTCTTGACACTGCTCCTTTCACTATAAAAACTATGATAATTCTCGACCTCGAGTGAAAAAGATTCTACCTAACCATGGACAAAGGTCTTAGGATAAATAGCTATCCACTGGATAATGCAATTGGTTCCCCCAATACTTATCCGCTGGATAGTGATTTATCCGGTGGATAGCGCTGTACAACGTTTGAACAACCGGGTCCCGTAGAATAAATACCAAGTGAGAAAATTTCAGAATCATATTTTAGTATACACGAGAGTTATATAGAGAACTATTATCTCTACTGTTACTTCATTAAAATTTCGAAAATTGCTTCTTTTTTTACTTCCCTTTCTAGAAAATAGTAGAAGGTGGCATCATTCAACACGCCTCAGAAAGTGTAAAGCAAAAATTTCTCTTTTGTTTTGCACCAAAGTCTTCTTGGGCGGAGAAAAAAGATGGTAAGTCAAGTTAGATGTTGACCACAGGAATACCACAGTATTCTTAAACACATGCTTACTATTCTCCTCGCAAGAATATCAAACAATGCTCTGAAGTCATGAAGAGCTTCCAAAACTTCTGAAAAGTTTGAGCTCTCAAATAGGAGTTCGAACCCTGACCTTTTACCCTAACGGTTGATCTGCGGTTGGACAGGACATGTGTCAAAGAAAAAGTCAATGAAACCTACGTTCATTGATAAAAATCTTAGGGCAAACTTTTATTTGTGACGCTTTTTTACGCACGCGTTTGAAATCAAATGAAACTACACATGCCTAACTCCTCTCCACCACACCATATACAGAGTTAACTCCTACACCCACAATTTTTGTGAGGGGACGGGAAACTGCAAGGGATTTTTAACAAGGAAGCACTGATTTCATAAGGGATCCAGGCAGCACAGGCCTTGATTTGAGTGGTGAGTTTAAGGGGGTATTAAAAACAATCGAAAATTTGTTTTGAATCGCGCGTGTATGCTGGTTGCGTAGTTCGGCCTGATGAGTCAGTTTGTTCCCCTTCGATCATCCCCTTCATTTTGACTCTGTTGTTCCGCCCCCTGGGGTAAAGTGTCGGACTTCCTTTTTTCTCAACCGAGTCTTTGTTTTTTATTGTTAGACATACCGGACACTTCCAAGTTACCTGTATCCCACCGGTCTTCAATCGACGTGGAGCGCTTCGAATTAGATCTCTTACGAGAATTTCAAAGTGAATGGTTCGAGGTGGCAATCTGGCCTTCCACAACTGGAGATGATTTTCCCGAATTCTTTACGCCCGATGAGGTGATTGAGTCATTTCCAGTGGGTTCTCCAAACCGGAAGCGCAGCCGAACAAGATCATCCAGGCGGAGTCCAGGACGCCAGCATTCAGAGAGCGGTTTGTATTCTGTACTTTCTGAGATCTTTCCTAGACATTGTTAAAAACTAATTTACTTTAAAAGCGTTCTTTAGTGTCATCTCAAGTTGTAGACTGCAAAACAGTCAGTTATTTTCCTCAAAATCGGTGTTTCCGGGCGCGTTCGTGGGATTTCCCACAAAACCTCACACGCCCGTAACGTTTGTGACAACCATTTATGCGAATTTATTGGGCACATTTTTGAGAAAAGTGAAGAAATCAGAGTAAGAGACAGTTATGCAAGAAAAGGAGTTGAATACAGGGTTAAGCACTGAAGTACAGTGATTAGGGTTAAGCACTCTTTAGCGGTTAGCTTTCACTAATGTTATGATCAATGCCATGTAAGGTACCTTTAAGTTGACCGGCAGTTAGCCCTTGATGGTGTAGTGGATACGGATATGGATAATACATCAAATGACGCGGGTTCAACTCCTACATACTACCTACTGTTTTCTTCTGTTTTCTTTCTTCTCTCATTTACTACTCTAAGTTATAAGACTCCTATGATGTATTTTGAGTAAAGATGACAATCTGATTTTGGAGGAGTTACAACCCGCCCGTAAGGCGTCTCCCCCAAGTCTCACATTTTTTTCTCACCCTCGCTTCAGGACGTTTCTTTTTTTTTTTACCGCTCCCGCGTTCTTGAACCACACAATCTGCAGTCTACTCAGATTGCTACCTCTTCGCGATTATTTGTGTATGGGAGAGATGTCCGCGGAACAGTGAACTGTGTATCAGTTTTAGAGAGTACAGTCGAACCTCTTGTAAGCTACCACCCAAAATGCAAAGACTTAGTGGTCGCTTACGGGAGGTCGTAGTTTACGAGAAAAGAACCTCTTGAGGTCTCTTCCGAGACGATGTCCGGCCGGAACACATTTACTCTATGGAAGATAATTTATTGCATGCAATTTCTAAAATAATGATATGTGCTGTTCCGTTTTGTTATTTAAGTTCTTCGTATATTTTAGGTAGAATAGTACACACAGCGAACATAAAAATTAAACAGTATATCAAAAAGTCGCTTACAAGAGCGTAAAACCAATAGAAAATCATTAAACTGTCAGCCCCAGAAAGTTAGCTTACGCGCAAATGACCACGCGTGCGACTGACGGCGCGAGACGGGAGAGGCACGAAAAAAGAGAGGTCGTGGTCGCTTACGAGAGATTCTAACTACATGTATAGAGATTAGACTGGGAAACATTGGGTGTATTGGAAAGGTGGTGGTTTGCTAACAAGAGGTGGTCGCGTATAATACTGTGTCTGCAGTAGAGGGGTCCATGTATGAATAATAGAGGTGTCTTAATTGGAGAAATGTCTATATAATATAAGCGAGGTATTCGTGTTAATTAGGTATCCTTATTAGAGACATTTATGAATCATAGAGGTACTCTAATTGGAGAAATAAGTAAGTGGAGTATGATTGTCCGGGTGAGTGTAGCCCTCTCCTTTGTTTCAGAAGATAACTACCGCACAGTTTGTTGAAATGTCAGTCACCGTCAACAACTGAACAGTCCTATTATTATTATTATTATTATTATTATTATTATTATTATTATTATTATTATTGATTTGTCGAGTATTATCCTATTGCATACTCCATAGACTGCGGCTGTGGCCCAGCTTACAAGTTTGTTACCCTGGATGCTGATCCTTATCACAAGAGCCAACGCCCTGAAACCTGCATCGTACGTTACCATGGTAATTTCTGCACCTATCATGCGTTTGAGATCGAGCTACACTGGATAAGAGCGACTGGGAGTATAGTAAATAACATGGTAGGATGAAAAACATCAAAGTTTTACAGTAATCGCTCTAACAAGCGTCCTCCGGAGCTTATTTTTCCGGCCTTTTTTATGTGGGAAGTTAATTGGAGGGGGAAAATTATCAGGGAGTCAGGGAGAGAGGCTCATATAAAGGCGAAGCGGCAACCCATGGTAGTTCACTTTATTTCATAAGCGATATGCCTGTAAGCCACATAGTCCATGGTTATAAAAAATTTATTTTTTCAATCACTTTTCATACACTATACTGTACCTTTGTTTGTGCAATTTGAAGATAATCGTTCGTCACTTTTATTCTCTCCATAATTAACAATTATTCTTTGAAATCGAGGTGAATAGTGGCAAAATATTTACCGAGCCACGAAGTGGCGAGGTAAATATTCCTAAAGCCACTATTCACCGAGATTGAAAAGAATAATTGTTTTAGTATATACACACGAAGTGATCTCAATAAAATCAGAGAGGAAACCATTCAAAAGTACGATTTGATTGACAGCTCAGGTCAGCTAGACACGCGACAGTTTAAAAATAGATCTTTGTAGAATTTTCAAACATGGCAATTCACAAGCTTATCACTTCGCAAACAAGAGCGTAATGACTTAAATGGAACCGCTAAAAGTTTGAATTGTTTCCTTACCTGAGAGGAAAAGAAGAGCTTTGATGTTTTCTGTTGACTCGCCAAGTTTATAGCCGAAAAGGTTTGTTGTGTCGTTCTTCGCATGAAGTGCTGACAAAAATGGCGATTCGGTTCCTCGAGGTAAGACGTCGTCTTCACGTCGCATTCTTTCTCGTGTTTACTTGAAACGTAGAATTTCTGCAAACATTTGCTTTCAGATTTGTTTGTCATAGAGAAACTTCGTTTTTGGGCAAATTTTTCTTGTTAGGAAACGCTGAGTTCACGAAACGGCCTGTTCTAGGCGAATAAACGGGAGTTGTAAACAATCCATCGACCACAAAATTCAACAACAGTAAATGGAAAAACGCCGTTTTGAATCCTTCGAAGTCTTTTCTTGCCTGAAAAAAAGTCAACCCTAGGATTTTGTCGACTTTTAAAAGATCTTTCTCTAAGAAAATGGGAAAAAATCCGCGCTCAAACATTATCCACTCGCTAGGAGGTGAATATTGTTGAATAGCCCGAGATAGCGAACCAATCAGATTGCTTAAATCACCAAGATCACTGAGTGTGTATATACTAATATACCTTGTTTACCGCCAAAATTTAGCATAAACATAGAAGCGCTTGATATACAGGCTAATTTGTAGGCTATAGAGCGTATTCACATGACGTCACGGCGGCCATATTGGCGTTCCAAAACAATGAAACGGCGGCCATTCTGGTGTAGCAAGACAACCCTGTGGGAATTGAACTCTTTTCTTTTGTAAAAACTTTCTTTTGTTCGTAAAAATTAGCATTGACGCTGGCCAAGTGAGTGAATACGCTCTATAAAAGTGATTGTGATGATGATGTTGACGGTGGTAATGATGATGATGATGATGATGATGATGATGATGATGATGATGATGATGATGATAATGAGTGATCGTATCCACTTTGCTCTCCTCAGGTTCGATCATGGACTCTTAAGGCACCTTCGTGTGGCTTTCACATAGTCCCCGTTCCAGTAAGTCCATTCCCTGATCCAGCTGGTAGGAATGTCGACCCTTTTCGTTTGCCTTTGTTCATTTCGTTAAACTTACCCGAGGGAGCAGCGGACGCATGTAGTCTGTTCAAAGGTAAGAAAGAAGAACAATCCCGTCATCCCGACCTCAATTTTCCCTCAATCCTCAATCCCGAGGGTTATTTTCGTCATCCCACATCCCGTGTATACTTTCAATCCCGAATCCCGCCCCCATATTGCTTGAAAAATCTCGAATACCACCCTTATATTGCCTTAAAATCCCGAATCCCGCCTCCATATTGCTTCAAAATCCCGAATCCCGCCCCCATAATGCTTTAAAAATCCCGAATCCCGGCCTTCAAATAAGGTAAATGCCGTATCCCGTGAAGCCTATTGAGGACACTCGAAGACAAAATAAAATTAAAGGAAGAAAGCGATTTGCAAAATTATATTACATATATTTTACTATTTCTAAGGCGAATAATATCTTTCGTTATGCCGAACACTTCGTTTTATAGAGGATCGTAATGTCGAGGTTTTTGAATCTAGGAGTCATGTCATATCTAAGTGCAATATGAGTGTATTCCTAAATAGGACTGTTGCTAACATTGACTTCTGTTTTAAACCTGTGTGGTAGTCATCTTCAGAGACAAAGTCAGGAAAAACTCTCAAGAAGACTACCGCACAGGTTGTCGAAACATGAACCACTGATCACGAACTGGTGGCTAGTTTACTTCAAACCTGACATTAATTTGTTGGTGTATAATTAGGATTCGTGTAAGTTGTCCCAAGCAATCGTAATCAAACATGAAACCTCCAGATTCGATAGCCCAAAACTGCTTTGTGAATAAGAAAACAACAACAAGAAAATCGCAAAAACAAAAGAAAGGCCTGATGTCCAAATTCGAAATGTCCATCAAAGAATTTTCCCTCTGTTGATCATTTTATTCATTCTCATGTTTAAGAGATAAACATGTACCGCACTTGCTGAGATCAGCAGCAGTACTATCGTCTCTGGCAAGTGCGAACCGCTCGACGTAAATTTGTAATAATTTACGATAATGATAAAGAACTTTGGTTTTCTGATTTAAAATGATTCCAATTCATAACGGGTAACTATCAGATTTTTAAAAAAATCCATTGTCATCATAGTCTCCTTACCCAGTCCTCTAGCCTGGCTACACTGTTAGAAATACCGTTATTTACTATACTACCGTAAATCCTCTATTAACCCCGCCTCGGGGGTCTTATTTATTTCAAGTCTATTTGAGGGGGGCTTAGTAGAGACGAGAGGCTTATTTGAGAGGGTGGGGGCTTATTTAATGTAGGAAAAAATGATGGCATCAGTTTTCCATGAAGAACTAGAATACAAAGTGGAAAAGCTCACGTACAAGACGGTTGGAGGCCATGCAGCTGAGGATCAGAATCAAATCCGAACGTCTAGTTGGTAAATAAACTATCCCGGATCTGTCCACACGAAGTTTTACAGTCGTGATGGATAAACACAGTCTACCATTTATAAGTGAAGAATAATTAGGGGAGGAGAGGCTTAATGTAGAGGAGGGGGGGGGGGGGCTTATTAACTTTCTTCCCCTGAAAAGAGGGAGCTTATTAGAGGGAGGGGGCTTATTTGAGGAGGGGGGGGGGAGGGCTTAATAGAGGATTTACAGTATGTTAGATTTGTTGGTGGTATAATCACCGATAGTTACGCTCCATTGAATCTGAATGATCTTTAGTTGATCTGTTTTGTTCATGTTTTTTGCAACCAAAAATTGTTACGATTTTTGTATTTCAGAATTTGAACCATCCACGCGAAATCTAAGAATGTTTCTATTTTTGGAAGCCATACTTCAAAGGTACGTATGTACTGCTTGCTAACGTCCTTACGGGACAATTGACGTTAAGTTAATTAGTCTTGAATGTTTGCTTCGCTATTGATGTTTTAAACTTTGGATCTTCTCAACTCAAGAAAAAATGCTTGAGTTTCTATTTTTCAACTGAAAACCAAACGAAAAGGGCTGAATTAAAAACGAGTTCGTCAATTTAGAAACGGGAAGGGATCTGAAGCCGAAATGTGTCCCGCAAGTGTTTCTGGGATCGTTACTGGGGACAAGCCGGTCAGCTATTGGCCAGTTTTCCCCTTGTCCCTGGTATCAAGACCAGAAGCCTTTGCGAAAGTTAACTCGGCCCAGTTTCCTTCTTTCTTTTAAAGTGGCGAATGGGTCATAGTCTCCTTTGCAGCTGCTTTTAGGCTCGTCACGCAACGCTCCTCCCCACAAGCGTTGCATGACGAGCCTAAAAACGACTGCGAAGGAGACTACATGGGTCACATTGTTTGTTGGGACAAGCTTACTTGTAGAGTAGCCTTTCATAAAAAGAAAAATTAAATTATGGTGCTTAAAGCAAAGTGATTTATACATCCTAATCCACATTGAATTGCGAAGTTGAGACTGAAAATATTACGGCGTTTATCATTTGTCGCACGTAACATTGGCTCAATATGTCAGCAGTAATCTTCTTCTATTTCAGCAATACTGCGCACAACCGTAAGGTGGCTCGATACAGTTTTTCAGTAAATTTTTCCAAATCTTTGTTTATGGCGAGGTACTCAAATTTGGGAGGTGTTGACCCTGAGAATTGTATCGAGCCACCTTAACTGCACAACCTTGTTAACCTTGGGCAACATTTCGTACCATAATGTGACGCAAGTTTTAACGTTCAGCCAATCAGATTTGGCTTTCAAACTTTACCACTACCTTCTTGCCATTTCCGACACTTTCAATCTAATAACGTGCCCTCTTGCCCAAAATAGCCTGTTCACAGACCCGCTATTTTCTCTTAAAGGTCCACCGAGCGCGCTCGCCGATTATCGAAAAGAAAAATAAAGCAACGTCTTTGTTCAGGCAAGCCTAAAATTACACGTCATTTTTCACCATGACAACAGCACTTTGTTGCTTTGTTTCAAGGTTTGGTTTCATCCGGGACTCACCGTATGGTTCGATGCACGTGAGCTCGCCGATGGTGCAAATGACGCCCGTGCAGTGCCGCGCACATGACTACATGCACACGAGAGGCGTAGCTTTTGTACGTATCTCTACCTGGGAAGATGATGATGATCCTTTTATGAATGACCAACATGGGTCAATAATGGGCCAACACAGTGGCAGGTATTGGGGTTTCTATTGGATGCCAAATCATATGTTGACAAGACGCTGGCGGTCAGCGGCTACTGGTGATAAAGGAAGTGAAAGTAAACTGAGAAGTGAAGTGGAAGATTTCTGCGCTGACAAAAATGGTGTTTTGACGAAATTCTGGGAGTCGTGCACGGCAACTGCAAGAAAACTGCTTCAAAAAGGCGTAGAAGAAGAAGATAAGATTTCCTTAAAAGAAAAGGATGAAGGAGGTTGTGAAATGAACAGGGTGGAAGAAAGCGATTCGACAAATTTGGGGAGCTCCACAGATTCATCTGATAAACTTCTTGCTTCACAGTCAGAAAAAGAGAAGTGATTTAAAATTATTTCAAAGTATACTTCAAAACTATTTGACCTATGAGCTAAAAAAGAAAAAGGAACACTCTTATTGTTAAAAGTTAGATTTCTATGTAGATAAATTATATTAATGAAACTTTCGTGAATAGGTACAAACAAAAAGTACGAGGTACTTTATAATAATACTGTAAAGAAAATGAAAGGTAGAGGTCACTCTTGTACCCAGATCTCTCTCGGCCAAGGTTTTCAGCGTAAGACAGAGTGAGAACTGGGTTCAAGATGAGCGTAGAGGTAATATATAGATTTGCTAAGGCCCACAGTGAAGCTCCTCTGGGATTTTTTAAGAAATGTCTTTTTCAAGCAGTTCAACTTTTGCGTTGGCAAGAAAAGTGAATTCCTCCTGAAAAAAAAGGGACCTGAGCCTGCGATCAATTAAAACCGATACTGTAACTGAACACTTGAACCTCGATAAGTTATTCACTTGAGCCTGCGATAAGTCACGTGACACTAGTCAGCGGATACCTTTTTGACAGCTGTCAATTGACCATAAGATGGATGTCCATTATCAAGTTAGACACAGATTGAATATGCCTTGAACACCTATCAGCTAGTAAGTGTGACGTTTCACATCTGCTAACTTTGTCACTACCAAAATATCTTGTTTGCACAGATACGGTAACCAAATTTTATTACCCATGGTGCTCCAATGCCACGGGAGCGCCGCTTCGGAATTTTTACATTACTGATGTTAGCGCGTTTGATATTCTCAACCCCAGCGCTGGTGATGTTGGCGCCAAAAAATCTAATGGCAAAATTTGAACCCAATATAATTTTCGTATGTGTACAGCCGCCCCTTCCCCTCAAAGAAAATCGGGAGGGGGCGTAGGGTGTACTCTGCCTCGCTTAATCCGATAAGGAGAGGCTTAGAGCAATTCTGAAGTATTTTAGCCTACGTAGCAATCGTTTCCAATCGAGTTATTGCACGAAATTTGGAGCGAGAATAAAAGAAATAGAAGATTGAAGGGGGAGGACCAGGGGAAAAGATTTTCCTTCTCTACCCTCCCCCTCCCTCTTCATTCCTCTTTTTTGCACTTGTCCTAACTTTCTTAACGAACTCGCGTGCAAACGCTTGCTACGCGGGCTAGAAATAGCTGGTCGGCTTACACTTCCAAGGATTTGTTTCCAAGAGTGGAAACATACGCTTATTAAAACAAATGAATGTTGGTTTAACGAAAAAAAGAGAAAGAAAAACTGTCAAAACTAATACGTCAGCACACATAAGGCGCTCGCATCTCCACAAATCTATAAAGGTTTTCGTTTCTAAAGAAACAGTTGATTTGCGTCTTTTGGGGAGGAGAACACAAAGATTTTGTTCTGTCGAATGAGTTGATAAAGTTGATTGGCGCATCTTTACAGCTGATTCGATAAAGATTGTCCTATGAGCTGCTTGTTTTCAATCTTGGCTGATAACATGCAGGGGTTAAGGTGTAGTTACATGTGCGGTTATCATTAGATCCTATTGCGCCACTCGCCACTTTAGAAACCAGGAAGAAACTGGAGCCAAATGCATCCCGCAATTGTTTCTGGGATCGCTACATTGGGAACGCGCCAAGTAACAGTACCAGAAGTCTGCGAAAGTTAACTCGGCCAATCATCAGTCCTTCTCGTTTCTAAGTGACGAATGAAATTTAAAATTTAAAAGAAGCAAAAAAAACTAAGCAAAGGAGTTAAACATACGTCAAATCAGCTATGATATTGGTGGAACTGATAATGGATTCCCTCAAGGTACTTCACAATAAAGCGGCTAAGATTGTTCTCAATCGTCCTACACACTCCTCATTTACTCAGGCGCTTATCAATCTTGGGTGGGTTAATCTTCAGTGAATCTTCGGGTTCGACGGCGCATACATCGACTTGTCCATATTTTTAACCCGGGGTAGATAATCGAACGAAACCGAACCATAAATCAATCGAACCCAATCGGTCGGATTGTTGTTCGATTTTTTCGGTAATCGAACTGGAACTTTTCGGAGAGTTCGATTACCGAACCCAATCGAAGTCAATCGAACGATTGGAGTTCGATTGGGTCAGATCACCGAACGTTCCATTAGCTACCCCGAGTTTAAATCCCTCAAATGGCCTTTTGGATCACAATTATCATAATAGTACTGGGTTTTTAGTCCACATTTACCAAAGCGCCATGCTAGTGATTTGAGAATTGACAGATCTCATTGTAGTAAAGCCCAACTACGTTCTTCATATTTTTTGTTCAAAGAATGGAACGAGATTCTTCTCAAAGTAAGCAACAGTGAAAGTATTGGCAGTTTTATTTAAAGTATAATTTTAGATAGAAACAATAAGGCTTTTTACTTTCTATTGTTTATTTTACGAACTTAGTGTTTTTATTGTTTACTATAGAGGCTCTGGATGGGGTTACCGTATTTCGTCGAATGATAGCCGTCCCTCGCCTCCTCAAATAATCGCCCCCTTTGAGGGAAATACTTAAAAGAATCGCCTCTCTCGAATAATTGGCTCTCGCCATCGTCTGATCAGTGACAATTCAAGCTCGGAAAATTAATGAAGGAACTAAATTTGGAACACTTCAGTTTATTTGACTTCCAGTGGGCAATATTTGAAATAAGCGCCTCCCTTGAATAATCGCCCCCTTTTTGTGCGAAAAAAGAAATAATCGCCGCCGGCTATCATTCGAGGAAATACGGTCGCTGTGACAAGTGGCCAAAATTTTAACTGGCAACCAGACAAATCGTCTGAAATTTAACTGACAACTGACGTACCAGGCCGGAGGGTGATGGGCTCCTGGAGTTCCACCACCATGCTCCGATGAACGTGAGGTGTAATCTCGTACAACATCGGTGCTACACTGTAGCACAGATACTTGATTTGGACGATTTATATTTATTAAAACTATCAAACTCTTTTTCGGAAAAAGTAAATCTGCAATTGTGGGAACTGGGCTTTTCTGATCTCTTCACTGATCCCGTGCAGGAACTGGGTACGAAGCAAGAAACCGGTTTATCCGGTTTATCAGGTTAGTGTTCAATACACGCAGTAGCAGAGGAGCACGCAACTTTGTTGGAGCACGAGGTAGTTTCTGTTCTGTAAACTGTTTCCTCGAGAGGTAAAATTTTAAGAGAAATGGGAGACGACGAAGATAAGAGGAGGCTCTATGTTGGTTCTTTGAGCTTTAACACAGACGACGATGGTTTAAGAACACACTTTGAACAAATCGGTGAAGTTTCAGATGGTAAGAGAAATTAACTCTGAATATCTAAGCTGGATCTCTAAGCTTACTATACAAAGGTTGCGTTCATTTTTCAAATCGAAAGCTTGCAATGACGAAAGGTGCTTGATTTTCATTCAGTAGCGCATTCGGTAATGTTATTACGGCAGCACTGTAGCCTGTAACAAAAAAAGTTTCTTGAAATCGAACGTTCCAAGGTCTTGGAATCGAAACGTCCATCATGACGATCTGACAGTGGAAATGTCCACTGGTTGACTTCAACTGGCCCAACAGTTGGTCAAGTAAGAAGGTTGCAGCATGTGGAAGTTTTCATCACAAGACGAAAAGACCCTTCCGCGGTTTGAAAATTTCAACTTGTAATAAGGACCAGTTAGCGATGGTTGAGTCATAAGGCCCTCTTTAGATCGATGGATGTCCACAAACCTTTGAAATCTTGATGCCGCGAAATGACATTTCTAGTGTTCTGAGACGACAATTTTTATCTAAAATGTTCACTAAGTCGACTGTCATAGCTAAGTATTCTCTGTTAGGTGTTTCTTGTATAAGTATCATAAGAATTCCTTGGAAAGTTTCAGAACAGATGTCAAAATCGAGATTTTTCCTATCCCGATCGCATCTTCTAGGTTTGCAACCACGTGACAAGGCGGCCATGTTGTGGGTCAATACAAAGGGGGAAATTTCATATATCCCATGATGCATCGCTTCATACTATATTATCAAGCTTCCGAATGCACGTGATCCTATCAGTTCTCATCAGTTCGACAGGGAGGCGACAGTTGAACAACGGTGGAAAGCGACTTGTTTTGCCGATAAAACCTTCTGTACCTTTGCTGTTTCGATCTATTTACGATTTTCGTTCTACTATTCCAAATATATCTCTTGTTAAGTCAAAGAGAGTGTTTGGCCGCCGATTATTAGTTAACTACTGTAACTAGCCTTACGATCGCAAGAAGCCAGCGAGGAAGGTCTTTGCTTCAGTACGTCCTGTATTAACGTGCGTTGATAAAGCTCTCCATGGATTTACAAGCGATTTCCATGTACTTGTCTTGAAATAAGTACATATTCTAGGTGTGAGATTTCTCTTCGTTGCTTGTTTGTGATCGCGGTGCTCATATTGTCAGTTCAATAATTCATCGATACAGTACATCAACCGTTTGTTGCCCGCACATGCATTTACTTCAACAAGCTTGGCCTATGCAGTCGAAAATACCGAGACCGTCAAAGTACAAAGTGGCGTCTATCGGAGATAAAATTCAAAGGAAGGAAATAGCTCCAATAAACAATAAAAATAACAAAGACATCACCATATTTTTCGTAACGCAACACCAGCTAAGCATTCGTCAAACATAAACAGAAAAAAGCTATATTAAGCAATGGCAAAATATATATAAAAAAACACCCACTTCCTCTTAACAATGGATCCTAAAAGAATTATCAAAATACAGGGGTCGAAATGTTCCCAGACTCTTTACCTGTGTCTGGTGACAGGTAGAATATTTTTTTACCTGTCTCCACCAACATCCAAGCTGAACAATAATTTAAACATTTATTTTCCTTTTTTTAGCGATAACAAAATTGAACTGTGGTTTTTGTCGGTGCTGCCAAATTCTCTTCTACATGAACTTCTTCCACTTCCGCTTCGTTAGCACTTTTTCGCTTTAGCAGAAAGCGATCCATATCATTATCCGATTATAGTGTTTCGATCGACGAAGAAGCAAAGCAAGTCATATGGCATTTGTTATCTCGTCATGCGCACTACAAAGATTGCATCATCTCGTTTTTATTGAGTAGAGTCTGGTAACTACCGCATATACCGTGCGAGTCCCGTGCGAGAACTCCGATGAACTGAAGGAGTGAGCACGCATGCTGGTGGAGAATGGATGGAAATATTATTCAAATTGATAAATTATGAATTATTGAGGTTTTTCTTGCCTGTCGCCAGCGACAGGCATCAATATTTTTTACCTGTCACTTCCTAAAATTACCTGAAATCGACAGGTAGACAGGTATTATTTCGAACCCTGAAATGTCTTCAAAGGTTTTATACGCCGGTTGAGGTCTTACGGCGTGCTATTCCATGACATTTGCTGGCCTGTATATTTCAAGTTCGCCTCGCGCGGTTGCGACCGGAAGCCACCACGAGAAACCAATTTTACCTAAAATAATGAGACAAAAAAGCTTTAATACTATAAACCAGTGAATTTAAACACTCGTCATACCCTGAAGAGATAATACTTGAGTTTTGATCAGCGAAAAAAGAGCGAATTCAAGAAAAAATGTCCCATCTTCGTAGGACTCAGCATAACGAAATTGGAACCTTCGCCTTGCATCTTAGCGGAGAAAGGGCAGAAAATGCGATATTTCAAAAGGATCAAACCCATAAAAATCTCGAGGTCGAAAGAGGTCGGAGCGTGGAACTAGTATCAAGCACCCCTTGTCCACCGATTTAAATAATAAATTTATTGGGGCAAAACCTCTCTAGAATAAAGACAGTTTTCGTTAATTGAAAGTCATCGAAATAAATATTCACTTGCGAGTTAAAACAGCGTGGCTTAACAGGGTCGTAAACGAGAGCAATAATGCGTGAAATGACTTTGGAAACATTTTACATTATCAATCAGGTACCAAAGATTGACAGGACTCATTGAAACTTACCTTGGATGAGCTGCATCTTGAAATTCAGGTTGTTGAAAATCTCCCTCGAAACCCTCGAACGTTCTTTCCACCGCGAAGAGAAGACAGAAAATTAGCCACGAAGCATCATGGGATATATGAAATTCCCCCCTTTGGTCAATACAATAGCATTTTTTCTCGAATAATTTACAAAAAAATAGAGTTTAGTTCCCAGAGGAGAGAAATGCTTTTGTTCTTGACCACCAACAACCAACCTAACCCCAAACTGGGAGAATCCTGATGAGATCGGGATGTTTAGACAGCCTGTTATGTTGATCCATAAATGAAGAGACGATCGTCAAAGTTAAATATGCAACTTATGCAGTTGTGAAAACACCCTGAAAAAAAATAACAAAATGATGTAACCTCATAAGTTGTGTAGTTAACTGGGATGATCTCTTCTACAATTATTTCCTCATCCTGCTGTTCAAGTACATATTTCCTCAAATAATAGCCGGGCATGATTATTTTGTTTTTTCACACAAAAAGGGGGTGATTATTTCAAATATTGCTTACTGGAAGTCATGCCTTAAATATGTTGTTTTCTTTTCCCATTAAATAAAAAAAATCACATCAAATAAACTGAACATGGGCTTTTTAATGTGTTCCAAATCTAGGTCCTTGATTAATTTTCATAGCTTGAATCGTCACTGATCAGTTTTGCTAGATCACATTGCACTTTATCTTGACAGGGAGGGGATAAAAGGAAGAGAAGATGGCGAGCGGGCTGGAGGGAGGTGATTATTCGAGGGAGGAGATCATTTTAACCCTTTAAGCCCCAGTATCCACATACAAATTCTCCAAACTGATCTCCATACATTTTCTTTAAGAATTAGATTTAATAAAACATCAAGGCATTTTCTCTTTCGTGATCATTTTTTTATATTCTCACAACCTTATCTCTTGACAATGTATGGATATTGTTAGGAGAAAATTGCTGTTGGTCACTGTTGGGACTTAAAGGGTTAAAATTTCAGTTGAAAGGGGGCAATTAATCGAGGGACAGCTACTATTTGAGGAAATATGGTATATAATATGCATAAAATCATTAGTTCAGTGTCGATCATTAAGGATTTAGATCATTGGACCTCTTCATCTTCCTCTCTTGTGAAGCCAGCCAGATAATGGAATTTTATATTGATTTTGTGTATTTTCTAATGTTGTTCCTTGCAGCCAGAGTTGTAAATGACAGAGACACTGGTCGATCAAGAGGCTTTGGCTTTGTGACATTCTATGAAGAAAAGGATGCCCAAAAGGCAATTGATGAGTTGGATGGCGGGGTAAAACTTCTTTCTACAATGATGGCAATAAATTCCTTAACAAACTTGCTAAATCCCAATATCCACATGCAAATTTTCCAGACTGATCTCCAAGAGAGTAGAAATCAAAACATATATGCTCAGTAGATTTTGAGACCCTGTTTCAGTTTACTACTTACTCAGAATTCAAGCTATCACATTGTTTAATTTATTAACTTGGTTATCATAAAGAAACAAATAAAGTACAGTGGAACCTCTCGTTTGGCACACCTCTATTCAAGGGACACCTCCATTCAGGGGACAAAATTTGCTCCTGGAAAAATGCCCACATAATCTTTGTATTTATTACCTCTTTTGAAGGGACAGCTCTACTCAGGGGAAAGGGACACTTTTTCTGGGTGCCAAACCTGAATACCTTAGAACTTGAAAAGTGACTGACTGTAAAAAGGGTTGATATCTTTAAGCGTACCCTTATCACAATTATGGAAGCTTTCACAGACTGAACTATCTCACTTACTGGGTAGAGACACGTCATCGGTATGGAATTTTTGCATTAAAATTCCTCAGACATCGCTTCATGGGAAAACCAGTGATGTCATTTGTTTTCTCTGGATAGCAACCTATGTATTGTTTACTGAATGCACAGTGCAGTTATAAATGGAATTGTTATTCAATTTTCCTCCTAGGAGCTGGATGGGCGAAGCATTAAGGTGTCAAGAGCTAAGGCCCGTGGAAGTGGTGGAGGAGGAGGAGGAGGAAGAAGGGGTGGCTTTCGAGGTGGACGCGGTGGAGGCAGCTATGGAGGTGGAAGATATGGTGGAGGTATGCAACAACAACAACAACAACAATCTTTATTTGTACTAACTCTTGCTCAAAAATAAATTACAATAATGAGAATTAATATTAAAAGTAAAAATTAGAGTATTGGCTGCCTGGAATAACCATGGGGGCTAGCGGAGCCAGGCAGCGAGTTGACAACAGCATTGTTTAAAAGTAAATTACAGGTAAGCAAGAAAACTGAAGCACATCTTTCTCGCTGACCGCTGCACTTCTTGGAGTGTTTCAGGGTTCTCAAAAAGTGCTGGCAACTGGCAAAGTCACCAGCTGCTTACATAGTTTTGTCGGTTACAATTTACTGGTTAAAAGAAAAGAATGAGGAAATAAAGGTGTTACCATTTTCCAGTGTGAGAAAGACCAGTCCACTACTCAGGGTCTCAAAATAACTGGTAAATTAAGGTACTATCCTCACACTGCGAATGGCTTTGACCTTTGCATGCTCTGATGACCTTGTCAAATGGCAGTCCTATCTCTGTCAGATGTAGGGATACAGGGCCGATACTTGGCAGTCGCCAGGTCACTAGTGGCGACTTAAAATGTAGCTGGGCGATGAAAAATTGAGGTTGAATTGCCTGACTGGCAACTGCAAAAAAAAATATAAATTCGAATTCATCCCAATGTAAGCTTATATTATGATTGCAAGTACGAACTTAAATAAAAATAAAATGACAGGTTGTTTTGTTGGAGTACCTTTCTTTCTTTTCCCTGAATCTAATTTCTCGGAGTCCTATGAGAATTTTGTAGTTTTGAATGGAAAAGGATTAAACCCTAAACAATTCTGAACCGATCCATGAGACGCCATTTTGATTTTTCTCACGTAACTCAAGAATTATCTATAGTACTTTTGCTGTCTGCTTTTGTTGCTGCTGCTTCCTTGGCTCCCATGTGTGAACAGCTTGGAATACTAAATCAACTGGAAAAGACCGGCAAAATGTGGGGATTTCTCTCTGATTGTGAGCTGCCTCCAAAAAAAAAAAACAAGATCACAAACATGTCAAAAGAGTTGGACGAAAGGCTAGGGAGACCAAAGCTCAAAATCCGTTAAAGGCAAATTCCTCTTTCCTTTAAATATACTGGAAATCCGGGGCCACTTAATGTTGACCTGGATGACTAAGAAATCAAGGAAACTGGCCCGGCTGGCCACCAAGCACTGGAGTTAAGTTTCGGCCCTGGTGATAGCATCCTCAATAATAGTGCTCTCGTGCTAAATACATTTACACTCTATTTCAAATTAAGTGCTTTTTTATATTTTCCCATGGAAGGTCATAACTGAGTGACTTTCTTAGTGTTCAAACAGCTGGACTTTTACTTTGCAGGTTCTTATGGTGGTGGCGGCAGTAGCTACGGAGGAGGAGGGAGCTATGGAGGAGGAGGGAGCTATGGAGGAGGCGGCAGCTATGGAGGAGGAGGCAGCTATAGAGGAGGCGGCAGCTATGGTGGCCAAGGTAATGAACATTATTAAGGTAGGAAGTGTGACTGATTTTCAATGTTGTGGTAAAAATCTTTCTGCTGTTGTGACAGAGTGTAAAACAGACCTGTGACAGCAGAAATACCACTTATATCAAATTTTGTATTTTTTGCATCTCAATGTCATTGATTTGAGCTCAAGGCTCACTGGGTCCCTGGATGTGAGGATCTCCGAGTCATTTGCCCTTGTCCTGCTTTGCTTGTCCCAATAAATAAGAAGTGTTGATTAATACGTTTCCTGTTATATTTCTTTTATTGTCTTTAAGACCAGGGGCAGTATCACTAAAATATAAGGCCACTTGAAAATTATGAGTATGGATCCCTTCTCATCAATACCTGATTTACACTTGGTCCCCGTAAATACCTAGACAGGTATTAACAACTAACTGCAAGGTTTGCCTTTCATCAAAAAGCCTCAAGAGCTTTTTATACACAAAAAGCTATTTTTTATTATTATTTCAGTAAAACTACATATTTTGCAGTTCAAGATCTTAGTTAAGATTTCCAAAGGAAGTTCTGCTTCATGTTAATAGAAATTGGCCTATCCTTGCTATAAAAAAATTAAACAAAGCAGGAAAATTGTGGACTTGAGCTAGAAAGTTGGGCTAAGGTTTTCAAGTTTGACCCTGGTTATTAAGAGACTTGCTCAAAAGAGGTTTATTCCATAGCCCAGGCTTGTGGCTTTTTGCTTCCATGCATATGCTGCCGTTGGGGAGAGGACTTTTTTAGTTGAGTGGGGAAGTAAGATACTTTGGGTTACAGATTATTTTTTTAAAAGGAAATTGCAACTTGGCACCAAAAAGAGATCAGATCTTGTTTTGTTTTATGCATCTTGCCAAGCATCTCGTGCTCTTTTTTCATGGCCTTGAAGACATGTAAAAGCAGGTTTCAATATGGTGCGCTTTTTTCATTTTAGCTACATGTAAATAGAAAAACTAATGTTCAAATGATAATACTATTTTCAACAAAATGCAATCAAAAACACCGACTTTTGCACCTTCTTAGAAAATCTACCATGCTTGGCTGCACTCATCTTCCACAATTTTGGAATGGTCATTTTACACTATGTACAAGGGGGCTGTTTGATTTAAGTCCATGACAGTAGCATGTGATTAAGCCTTAAGCCCTAAGCGTGATCAGCATCTAATTTCGCCTTCTGATAATCATACAGTATAAGTGCTTTATATTTTAACGGAGTGGTCACAAGAATGAAGGACTTGATCACACAAGATGAATTTGCTCGATACTTTACCAACCTTGCCCCTCTACTTCTTTAGTAACCAAATAGGGCCAACAAATGAGAATCTAAATTTTGATCCTAGTGTTTAATACAAAGGGTTAAAATGCAAGCTACAAGTGTGGAGAGTTACCTGGGTGCCGGTGGGTAGGTGTCTGGGGGTTGAAGTTGAGATAAGTTGATGAGGTGGGGAGAGAGGCAAAAAAGGTACTGGTAAATCCTAAGTTTTAAAATTGTCAGAGTTTGTCACAGCATCTCTGTACAATTTTGTTGTTTAATTAAGGGTTGATGATGTACTGTGATTATTCTTGCACCATCTCTTAACGATAGTATTCTGTTTGTCATTCTTACAAAAGGCCGTGACTGGTAATGCTCTGTACAACACCATGATACCACCATGTTCCTGTTACAATGTACTTATATATTGACGAGCTGAGATGTTTGTTAGAAGAAAAAAATATTCAGTGCCAGGCTGACCTGAAACACGATGAATGAATTTCCTCTGTTTATGACGTTCAGTGCTCTGAAGTAGACTTCCTGTTACCTTGATCCGTGTGCTCTGAAATCCTCAACTTGTGACGTGTTCGACTGATCCATGTTTTATGCGGAAACGGCTTGCCATACAAAGTCCAGCCTTTTTTAAATATTATTTTCATTGTTGTTGTTGTCCACTAGTATACATGTAGCTCTAAACTTGGAATGTTTATTCCTTGTTTGCTTTATCAACGCAGTCAAAGTAGACTGCTGTACTCATTAAAAGAAAACGTTTTGCTGTGTACATTGGAAGAAATAAAACCACTAAGTTTTAGCAACAGCAGGTCATTTCAAGGAGAAAGATTGTGATGATTATTATTTTTTCTCTTTTTTTTTCAGTATGTAGTGTATTTCACAAAGTTGTTTGATATCCCATTCCCACTGAAGGAGAGGCGTAAATTAACTTTTCTTGGCAGGAGGGTGATTTTCACATAAAAAGATGGGCAGCGGTGCTCTTCCTAAAAGTGGAATTCAAATCTGAACAGATACTAATCTGTGCGTTGTTTAAACATTATTTGACCCCTATGATATATTCTCAAACGGACAGATAATTAAGTTTTGGAAGTTTTTATTTCTATAGAGAAGTTGCCAGTGGTTACTTTCTTCCTCACTATTAATTCATTTTTTGGGGTTTGGACTGGCCTAGGGCTGGGGTTTGCGCTTCAAAAAGGCACGTGATAAGTATTTTCTTCCACACTGCAACACTCTAGGGTGACCAGCTATATGCTGTGTATGTTGAATTAAGAATACTTGGTCTTAAATCTGAAAACTCGCTACCCCCTTGGTGTTTTGCACTTTGGCTTAACATGGAGCTTTGCAAGGCTTGTAACAACTAACCTTCCTATCTAAGTTAGCCTCCCACGCAGACGTTCTTAGGGGTGCGCGTGACGAACCGCTAAGAACGTCAGCGTAGGAGGCTATATCTAAGTCCTTATCTTTTGCTTTGGTGGACACAAAACTTTCCAATTTTATTCTTACTGTAAATTATCGCTAGTTTGCAGAGTTTGCATATCGAAATGTCAACTTCTGGGCAAAAAGCAATTTTGATTAAGCCAGAAAGTTTAGTCATACCACTTGGGTCAAAGGTCAAGTAAGAAGGTTGAAAGAGTAGAAAGAAATTAGATTTGTCAAATTCACAGACTTGCTGTTGCAACAGACCCCTTTTTAAAGCTCTTTGTCTATAAACGATCTGAAAAACATTGGTAAGTATAGGTCAAACTGAAGCATTCAGTTGATGTTAAAAGATGAAGCTCCTGATTTTGGAATTCATCTGTCCGCTGCCCTAGGTTTTTGAAGCCTTTCCTAAAGCCTGCGCCATTGTGTGAAGATCATTTACCGTGTCGCACGGAGGCCATGGCGTATTCTTCTGTAAATTGTGGTAAGTTTTGGTGTCTGACCTAATCAGCATGGATGATTGTAAGTTGCAAGATTGGTTTAACTTATGGGTATAGGTTTCCTGTAAGTTCCGGGGTGGGGGGGGGGGGGTCAAACACCCGTGGGGGGTACTCTCTGTAGTGGCTTATACCGGGGGGGCTCCGCCCGAAAGGTGTACCTTTTTCAGGCTTCAGGTATATAAAAGGGTATGAATTTTACTTGTTGAAGTATATGAAAGGGTGAGGAAATCTGTCATTTTGGTCGGTAAAGGCCCAACAGGGCTAAGAGGTGCATTTCATGGCTGTGAAAAAGTCGAGAAAACGTTCTGTTTTTGTGATTTATTCAGATTTTAAAGACGGTGCCTTTGGAGCAGTTTAAAAGGGATGGAAAGTCGTAAACTGGGTATGTGAATGGGGTACCATTTGCCAATAAAAGGTATACGAAAGGGGTACCTTTTCTGCCAAATGGTATATGAAAGGGTATGGGGTTGAACTTTGGAGCGGAGCCTCCCCATATAAAAGTACCCCCCCCCCCCTACCCCCGGTCTAAACATTTCCATCCAGGAATTGGAATTGGAATGTGCATATAAATAACAGTTTGAGTATAATACCACATATTGATCTACGTTCTATTTCGCGCATCAAATTTGAGTTGGAGTCGTTGCTGCAAGACTTACCCAGACCCCGAAAGAATATTCTCATCTGGATTTTCCAGGGAAGGTACAACATTTTTCAAAGTTTGTGAGGAGGAGGTCATCCTTTCACTCCCACTGTAAACCATGTTTCCTTTGATTGCTAGAATTAAAGTGCCGTTCTAGTAAAAAGCAGGGCTGGGTGGGGGCGCCCACCAGCAGCCTCGCTTCTAGGTTCTTACGCAGACGTTCTTGGGGGTGCGTCACGGGTTTCTGCCCCACTGTAGGATTACTTGAGGAGCCTAAAGAACGTCTGCGTCTGATGTTACCTCGGCTCCTCCGTCCTTGAGTTTTAACTGGCCATTCTTATGGAGCGTGATGCAACCATGTAAATAGCTCGCAGCCTTTGTCACTTTAAAAATGTGAATTGGTGTCCTGGAGATAAGACGCCGTTTATACGGAGAAACGTTGTCCCTGGAAAAGGGGTCACCCTCCCAAGCGAGGGCCAAAGGCCCGACAGGCTAGGCGGATCACCCCTCTAACCGAGCTAACTTGTTTCTCGTGTATACGGTTCGCCAAGTTGTGTAAGGAAATGTAGTAAAAGTTGGCTTGCCCAGGTTTTCTTGAGTAGGCGGGTGACACTTCTGCTTGAGACAAGTTTCCTCCTCGTAAACCGGTTCTACCCCGGTGAGGTGATGTTGCGTGCAACGCGCATTGCGTGCATTGCGCGATAGAGGACACTGTTGTGTCACCATTAGATATATTGTAACCCGGTTCAGGGTACCCCTGTGTGAGCTTTAGATGTGGAAAAAAAGCCCTGGTTTTCCATCCAGTATTTCCAATCTCCCTTGGTCCCAGAAAAATTACAGTAACGGGAAGTGAACTTTGCAAAAACACGGCTTCGCGCTTATTTGAAGCATCCGAGGTTCACAACGAAGTATTATTATAATACTTTGCATGCTCATGTCCATTTCTTTGTTTTAAAAAACGAGTTTACATGTCCGTTATCAGCCGCGCTTATTCGAGCAAACATTGTTAGAGGTGGACTCAACAACAAAGATCACGGTTTTGTTGTACGAAAATAAAAGCCCGGTAAGAAAGGGCATGTAACAATGGTGCACGAAATCTTTTGACGAATAGCCAGAAATTAGCAAGAATCTGTAAAATAACTTGCAGAGGAACTGTTTACAACTTTTGCAGTTTTTTTAAAGAAGATTTCATAGCAAAAAGGACTCGAAACATCGGATTTCATTTTTATGGTCGTTATTCTATCTCATGAATACGTCAACCAAGTTCCTCGTCTTGATGTAATTCCTGACACATGGTGTTGATATTAGGGCCATTTATACGAGGAAAAATAAGTAAGACGCGAACTTTCCGTATAAACGGCACATTTCGTCTAAAATAAGACGCGGCTTAGGTAAGACGCGTCTTATTACATAAGACATGCTCGTATAAATGGTACAATGCGCGTCTTATTTAAGACGCGTCTTATGTAAGACGCGTCTTATTTTTCCTCGTATAAATGGCCCTATTGTATCGGGGGTGGGGGTGGGGTACTTAGCAAAGTTTTGTACATTGAGGTCAGTTCCTTACCATTTTTGACAGAAAAATTACCCCTTTTGTATACCGTCCATTGATAAATGGTACCCCCTTCACATGCCTTTGCTTACTTTTAACTGCTGTAAATCTACTGTATTTCAAATGTGAATAAATAAAAAAACAGAGCGTTTTCTCCACTTTTTCACAGCGTGTAAAGGAAACTGTTTGCCCTTTTGTATTTTGTACAGGCCGAAATGACTAATTTCCCTACTATATCATATACTAAAACTAGTAGAATTTCTACCCTTTTATATTCGTGGATAAGAGAGAGAAATGAAAAAAGGTTTTAAAAAAGTGGCAGAAGAGTACAGGTAGACACTCAACGAACCAGGGTCTCGGAGGGTTTTACGCCGCTCTTTTTGAAGAGTATGGGATGCGGGTAAAGAAAAAAAGAGTTCATGCTCAGTTCCAAATTGAAAGAAACGAGAAAATGTAAATCGTATTAGCGAAAAAACCGCGTACAGTCTAACCTCACCTTACGGACACCTCTATAACGGACAGTTCGTGTGGTCTCAGAAATGCCAAAAATCATACTTTCTTCAGCTACCTCGTATAATACGGACACCTCTGTAAAGCGGACAGTCTATTGGTTCTGTCCCCTTGGTGTCCGTATTAAGGAGGTTTGACTGTATTTCATTAGTTTGCGTGGGAATGGCTAGAAATCAGTTTTGCAACACCTAGAGAAATATTTCCTGGCTAGCTGGATGAAATTCGTTAGGCATCAATTTCGATCTTTCTCGCTCTCTTTTTTCTCCCTTTTCCTGTCTCCTTTATTGCCAGTTTTGGTGCCCGCTTAATCTTCTGTGTTTCGCATGGAATTGAGGATCAAAGGAACAGTTAAATATGCAAAGAGTAGTAGGTAAATGGCGAAATTGGCATTGGATTCTCCCCAAAATGATACTTCAGTGGTGTTGTCTGTAATACTCCGTCAGGATTGGTCATAATTTCAAAATGAGTATCGGTGGAATGTTATAACCAGCTTGATAGGTTAAACTGAAAAATAAACGGGTCCAGGAAGGAAAATACGCATCGTTCCATGTGGAACGAAAACTACCAAAGCGGCCATCAGAGGTTTTAAGGATTTTGGGATTCCCTCATTTCCAGTTAAGGAAGATGTTTGTGTACCGGCGTCGTCAAGAAACACCTACCCTGGGTTTCTCGTGTGCGCGAGGAGCTTCGTCGGCCGACGCATCCTCAGCCGTTAGAGAAAACGCAGGTCACTTAAAAATCTCAACCGGAACCGGAAAACGCGCATGAAACCAGGGCTAGTGCATCTGGGTTTTTCAATAGACGGTTTGCAGTAGTTTTAGTAATGGGTTTTAAGTGAAAATACATCACGCTGTTAAAGGGATCTTGCATTCGCCTTATCTGCAGTAAAAGTAAATGTAGGTATATCTGGGATTCAGTCAGGTGGTTTGCACGGGCTTTTAAAATCGGGTATAGAAAAAAGACATAACATTCATGAAACGATCTTTTGCTTACATAATTTTTATTGTTGTATACCAGATTCCTCGTTTTTGAATAAGTGGGCTCCAAGGGGTTTTTAAAATCTTCCTTATGGTAATAAGGGATAGTAATTTCGCGCATATATTTTCTTCCTCTTGTGGCTACACTTTAAACGTTTGGATTTGGCCCTGTTTTATGGTTTCATCCTCAGCTCCTTGGTGAATCCCGTTTTTCTTGGTTAATAGTGCTGTGAATTGGGGGATCATCCTTTATGTGAAATCCAACAATGCACACGTCTGCCGTGACTTTGTTACGCACGTGGTCTGGGTTTAAATCCCAGGTTGGATTCAGACTCGAAGGATGAAGTACCCCGAAACGGTTTCACCAAGTACACCAAGAACCACGCTGTATGGGCATTCTGTAATTGGTGAACCACACATGACAGTAAGCCGACTTCCCGGAAGTAGTTGAGGGGAATCCCACTGTCCCCTTAGGCCATTTCCGAGTTCCAACATCTCTCACTTTCCGAGCAAAGTTAAGTGCAACACCTTTCTTGAGAAAATTTGTTTCGTCTGCATGTGACTCGTATCAATAGAACCTCACATTGAGTTTCAAACTGGCTTGGCGCAACTCAGAAATAAGGTTCGTAGGCAATTTGTTGGGAAGGATCGCGTGACTAAGCCCCAAGAACGACTGCGTGGGAGACTACTCGGAAATGGCGTTCTTCGGTCATTGTTGATTCTTGACCATTAACATTGATTTTACTTTAGGATATGTAAAAGATGGTGTACAGCAAAAACACAGTGAGAACTTTCAATTACAAGTACATCCTACGGGGACCCTGATGGTGTCGGTTTGTTTAAAAGGTGTCCTTTTGCGGAAAAATTTGAAGAATATTTGAAGTTTTAAATGCTTGACTGTTTGATATCTGCATTAGTATCAGACCATAGTACTCGGTGTCTGCGTGATTTTAGGTGTAAATGCAGTTTTCACTGTAGCAGACATGTTGTGGAGCGATGTTGATACTGTATCAAACAAAACAAAACCGGGCGAATTCTTTTCCGACGTGACATTTCTAGGGGTGTTTGTTTGCAATAAACAAATATATGGAACGAAATTTAAATACAGTGAAACCTATATTAAGGTGACTCGACCCAGTTTTTTGGGGGGGGTACCATCCTACTTTGAAGCCCTCTGGTATCCCCACCTTTACTTTTATCGTAAGTCTAACACATAGAATGGATAACATATAGATCAATCTGCAATATAACATAAAATTTTTTGGCGATCGGAGTAAATGTCACGTGGTTATAATGCCACGCCCCTTTGAGGTCTGAGTCGAAAATCGGTTGTTGCCGGCATTTTTTTGTGAAAATCTCTCGGCTACACATAGTGCGCATTAGTGCCTTGCGCTGAACAGAGTTTCACCAAAATCGCAAAGACCCAATTCGAGAAATTCAGCGGTTTCCAAATTTAGGTCATAATTTATGCGAAAATGATAAGCAAACTTTACACGGATTATATCTAATAAACCAAGAGATTCATCCCTTTATTGACTTCCGAATGCTCACCGAGATATTCCCGTCACGAGTTGGTTTAATTATTGGCTTGCATTAAACCTATGGAAAAATGATATTTTTGTAATAGTAAGTAGACTTAGTGTGTAGCACTTCTTGATTTTTTTGCAAAGACACAAGAAGCACGAGAATTGATTAAAAATTGTTAGTTAAACCTCTATGTATCACGCGATGGCCGGTCTCACTGTACCAAATTTATAATATCTCGGTGAGCATTCGGAAGTCAGCCAAGCGCGGTCATTGCACGCGTGCTGAACAAGAATGCTGTATAATGACAGACTAGAAACAATAGACAACTCCCAAAGCACAAACTCAGCCAAAACGCTAAAAATCTTCAATGTTTACTCAAGTTTGAGCTTATAGAAGATAATGTCACAGTTTTTCAATGACCATGAAATTCAGAGTCCGGGTAGTTAGTTAATCAATTGTGGCCCTGAAAAAATTTGAAGGAAAAAAAACTACGAATTTTTAAGAAAATGCTTTTTTCGTGAGATTGACTCTTAAACGCCGACAAACGTCAACAAATAGCGAAAACTATAATTTCTATATGTTTGCTTTGCTCGAAATCGCGCGCATTTACAAGGCCCTAAAGCGTTTTGCTGACTTGCAAGGAGCCATCTGTTATAACGATGCCCAAAATAAAGGGATGAATCTCTTGGTTTATTAGATATAATCCGTGTAAAGTTTGCTTATCATTTTCGCATAAATTATGACCTAAATTTGGAAACCGCTGAATTTCTCGAATTGGGTCTTTGTGATTTTGGTGAAACTCTGTTCAGCGCAAGGCACTAATGCGCACTATGTGTAGCCGAGAGATTTTCACGAAAAAATGCTGGCAACAGCAGATTTTGGACTCAGACCTCAAAGGGGCGTGGCATTATAACCACGTGACATTTACTCCGATCGCCAAAAATTTTATGTTATATTGTAGATTGATCTATATGTTATCCATTCTATGTGTCATACTTACGATAAAAGTAAAGGTGGGGATACCAGAGAGCTTCAAAGTAGGATGGTACCCCCTAAGAAAAACTGGGTTAAGCGGACACCACTATTAAGCGGACACGGACACCTAAAAAGTACCTAGAATAGTCATTTCTATTGTTACCAACCTGTATTAAACGGACACTTGTAATCAAATTCCACCACCCAACATGCCAGACACCGGAAATGCGAAAGATTGCCTCGAATTTCCACCCACAAGTTTTTCGATTTTAACATTAAAAAAGGTGACTTGACGAACTTATTTGATTAGTTTCCCAGTACAGTATTGTTTTCTATTTCGTTTTGTTTGTATAGAGCTTGTTTCACTCATCTGATTTCTTCAAATTTGAGTTGCAATCTATGTTTATGATCAATTGGACCACTCTAATAAAGAAATTAATGCAAAAGTATATCGTCAAAGTCTCTGGGAGTATTCTTAACATTTCCACTGTTCATTTGAATGGCATTTGACACCTCATATGACGTTATCTATCGAAACCTGTATTAGGCGGACACCCTGTATTAAGCGGACACTACAGCATTCCCCGAGGGTGTCCGCTTAATACAGGTTTCACTGTACTTAGGTTCCTTCACTTTTTCCTGTCTCAATTCCCTGTCCGATTCCCAAATTTGCCTGACCACAGTCTACCTTGTACCCAGGTTCCACTCGTTTTTATGTTGATAAAAACCAAAATGGCCGAACAACCGTTTGCCATTGAAAAGGTTCACGACGGTGTGTACTTGTTACGTGAGAGATTTTATGATTCTCCAAACCAAGCTAACATCTGGCTTGTTCAAGGATCATCCAAAGATTTGGTTATCGATACTGGTTTGGGGATATGGAACTTGCCGGGCTTTCTCGAGCAACAAGGTCTGATCGGCTCGAAACCTGTACAAGCGGTCGCGACTCATATTCATTTCGATCACTCCGGAGGTTTGCATCAGTTTGAAAAGTTCTCCATCCACAGCCTAGAAGCGGAAGCAATTCGCCAAGGCGATAACTTCGTTACCTCGACGCTTTTCTTTAGCGCGTCCGAAATTGCTGTACCCCCATACCAGGGGTGGAAAATATCGGACTATAGGGTCAAGGCGGCGGAACCGTACACCGTCGTAGAGGAAGGTCATGTCTTTGATCTTGGCGACCGGAGCTTGCGGGTTGTTCATCTGCCCGGTCATACCCCAGGGAGTATTGGTTTAATCGATGAACGCGCCAGGATTCTGTTCACCGGAGACGTGATGTACGAGAGTGACGCTTTGATTGACTGGTTGCCACAAAGCAATATAAATGCCTACGTTCAATCCTGCAGAAGACTACAAGATCTTTCCAGTCATGTTGACTGTGTATTTCCCGGACACTCGGTTATGTTCGACGGTAGAAGGCTTCATTTCCTAGCATCTGAGTACATCTCTAGAGCTGGGGCGTGTCATAAGGTTTTCACCACTCTATTGAAGGGTGTATCGTATATGGTTCTTAAAGCAAAACACTCGGCTAACATTCCTGCTAAGTGCTGTTACCATGCCTGTTGCTGCTGCTGTTGCGTTGATTAAATTCAAAATGAACGAGGCTGCCCTTTCACATCCTCTTGGGGGCATTCATGATTGGCTCGACTTTTTTGTAGGGTGCATGCACAGCGGGAAAATTTTGATAACAAGATACTCAGAATTGCTAAAAGGGTAGTGCAAAGGGAACAAAGCCATTATTCTTCGTTCTTTTTATTTGAATTCTATGTAGATTGCTTTATACTATGATGGTAACTTTTCTCAGTAAGTGTCTTTAGCATACTTAAGCATTGAAAAAGAAAGTGAACCTCGTCTTCTATTAGATTGGATCCACAAAAAGGGCAATGCCATTATCCTTCGTAGTTTGATTGTATCTGCCTATTTCTATCATTAGTTTGTGATTGCTTGTTCATAGTTTTACTAAAGCCCTTACCCCAGCTGTTCCTCTTGTTAAGTCTAAGTAACCAGAGATGGTATGATCGGTTTTAAAAGATCTATAAAATTCGTGTTTTGCCAATATGAGATATATTCCTGTTTCATTGAACTTACATTGCTTTTTACCATAGCGATATCTAATAAATCAGGGTTAAAGTCAGGAAGCTTAAAATATTCTGCCATTCTGTAAAATTCCGAAAATGAGCCCCGGGGCTTATATTTTTCAAAGGCCCTTTTTGAGGGGCTTATGTTCGGAAGGGCTTATCTACGGAGGGAAATTTGCGTTTCAAAGTCGATTGGGCTAGCATTATAGTGGGAAGTAAATTTGCTGTTTTTGTTTTGGTTTACTTTTTATTTGATTTTCCAAGTACAAGCCCCCGGGGGGCTAGCCTGCGTAGCAAGCGTTTGTGTGCGGTTTAGGAGCAAAGAACGAGGAACAAGAGTCAAAGACCGCGCGAAAAATAACGCAAGTAAAAGAGGGGGGACGGGGTTTCATTTCCCGCGCGGTCAAAACCGAAAATCCCGTTCCTCGGTTTTTTTTCGCTCCGAAACTAAACGGAAACGCTTGCTACGCAGGCTACCGGGGGGCTTATATTTGGACAGGCGATTTAACGGAGGGTTTTTTTGCGTTACCAGATTGGGGGGCTTATACTTGGTGGGGCTTATTTTCGGAATTTTACTGACGGTATTCATTAAATGAGAGTGGAAGCTATTTTGGCCATTACAGTGTAAGTCAAATGACATTTTAAAAAAGCTTGTTTGACGAAAGATTCCTCATCTTTAGACTCAATATACCAAATTTATTTGAGAATTTTTTTTATTGATAGTTATATTTAAAGGAAAACGACCAAGCTCTGCTCTACAAACTATATTAGAAGCTTTGTTGTTTTCCTCCAGGTATTGCGTTTACAAAATTGAAGGTGTGTCTTCTCGATTTGTGAGCTGGATGGGATATGGGATTTTATGGGATACTGTGTGGTCTTCTTTTCCTTATTGTAATCTGTTCAAATCGATCCCAACGGGCAAGTCAAAACGAAAAGACACGTCAGAGAGAATGTACAGATTACGAGAGGGCGGGTGTCTCACATGCGGGCGGTAAGGGGAGCGGACCATGTTGAGGGATGTCCAGCCCCTCACGCTCAAACAGTGTTTGATGAATATTTTTCTTGAAAGTCTAATAATAGATGCCTGATGGACTCAAGATGTTTGCTTATTCTACCCACTTGCAGTATTGACTGAATTGTTGGGTAAGCTAAGAATAAATATACGTAAGTATAACACTGATATTTTACAGTAACGAAGTCTTATAGTCCGACCAGGTACCGCCTTCAAATTCCAGTGTGGAAGAGAGTTATTATTGTTAGGAGGTGGAGGAGATAACTTTCATGAAGGGAGAATGCTGTCGCCGTTTTCTAATAAAAATTATCCTGAGGCGCCGCTCAGACAGGGAACGCATACCCGATGACTGATATATAAATAAACTATGATGAGAGTTTATTCTGTGACAATCCTTTGGCAGGGAAGATATTAATTAGATATTTGTTGCTATGCCAAAATCAGGTTCTGTTCCTAATAATCACTAAAACGCCTTGGCAGGTCATTTTGTAATTGAAGATGACTGTACGGGGGTCTGTGCTGTACACGTATTCTGTAAGTGTCCCCAGTTATGGCATTGGGGACAGAAACTGTCACTATCAGAGTGGGCAAATTTGCATTTAGCAGCGCCATACCGGCAGTTATTCTTGTACTTACATTCTATGTGTTTGTTATGGTTCTTAAAGTACTTTCTTTCCGACTTTGGATGCCAGTATGTGCAATTACTTCCTCTCTTACATTGGGACCTGTCTGGGCATAGGTCCGAAAACTTTTGGCTCTTTTTTTTTGGCTTCCGTCTTTGGACAACTTGAAACTCATTTTCACTTATACTGTCGTTGTCTTTCGGCTTCCCTTCGCCTAGATGGCCTTGTGCTTCATTTTCACCTTCATCTGAAAAATCATAATCATCAGTGCCCAGACTTGGTTGTTCACCTACATCTTTTAGTGCTTCATACGGGTTGGCGAGGGAGATTCTATCCCTTTCACATGATTCTTTTTGCCGATAGGCTGCAAAATTCACTACCCTACCTGGATATTCCGTCTTTAGCAGTTCAAATATTTTGTCAAAATGATCCGCAAATTCAGTCTTTTCGTCTTTAGACTTTACAGGTAAGAAAACAAGAGCAATGTCCTGTCCTTTCCGGCAGAATTGAAAAGGCCAGCGTAACTTTTCAGTGAGGTCTTTCTGCCACCCCTCATTTTCTTCAAAGTTCTTTATAACCGCAGTTCGGGAGTTTTGTGCTGACGATAATTGCTTTTTACTTAATAACTCTATATGAGTAAATGAGACATCTTGCAGGTGAAGGTCCAACAAACCGATTTTTAATGATTCTGGATGCTCCTCCTCAAGTCTTTTAAGAGCGTTTGATATACCACTCGCCCACATCCATATCTCAAAGGACCATTTCTTACTCAGGCCTTCTTCTATTGCTGGTATGAGGTCAGCATCTCCACTGACGAGGATTATTGTTCCTTTGGCGACGCTCCTATCGGAAACCAATGCGGTTATATCCTTGACTATTTTGTGGTCAACTTGTTTTTCTTTGTTGGTATAAAAGCTTCTCTTTGATAATTTAACCTTCCACCCACATTGCTTTATTTTCTCCCACACAGTGTCTACTGGTGGTGGTTCTGATCCATACAGGTTATGGCAGGCAATTTCCCTGCCCTTGGCGACAAATTCAGCCACTTTTCCCATGTCCATGCGCAACCTCGGGTCTTCTACGCATTTGAAGTTTCCTTCCTTAGCCGCAAGTTTCTTCGCTTCTATCCACATATTGGAATCATCAACGTAAATAAAGACGTGCTCTCCATGGCCAGATACCTTTGGTTTGATCCGCAGAAGTGTGGCCTCACATGTACACCGTATTTCTTTTTGGTTTCCACCGTCTCCAGGTGCCTCAAAGAGCAAGTCCATGTAACAGTCATTGCAGGTGTTGTGGTCGTTTTCACAGCTCCAGTGCTTGTGGTACTTTGTGAGTTCTTTACGGCAACTTTGACAAGTATCGATGCTTGTTACGAAACCTAGTGAGCAAACGTATCTTGATAAATCACTTCACAGTGAAACCTCTCCTTCGGGACACCTCTATTCAAAGGACACCTCAATTCAGGTTAAACAAAATGTGGTCCCGGAAAAATGTTCACATAATCTTAACTCTGTTGAAGGGACACTCCCGCCTGGAAAGGGACACGTTTTCTGGGTCCCCTGGGTTTGACCTCCATTCATGGGACATCTTTAATTAGCACTAGGTCTAAAAACGTGACTGACGACCAAGAGGGTTGATATCTTTAAGTGCACACTGATCACAATGATCGTAGCTTATGACTGACTTATCTCACTTAATTCAATGTACTGCACTTGCAGTGTGAACTCAACTTATAATGTCGCAGCGATAAGCTAATGATGATTTTGTCTTTTTTTGTTCAGGCTTCTTTACGCAATTGCATAAATTGCGTTCACTGCGACGATCATTTCTTCATTTTCTTTTCGATTTTGTCTTTGTTGGTTAATCATCAACAAACCCCAGCTTAACGTCTATTCAAGGTACACTTGCATTTGTCGAAGGTGTCTCCTGAATAGAGGTTCTTTTTGGAAAGTGGGGGACGGGAACGAAAGAAGCCTGGGAACGAGTTTGTATTGAGTGCGCGTCAGCGGCGTGCGATTCGGTGTGATAATTAGAGTCACGTTTACGGCAAACGTCAGATGTTTATAAGGTAAGAAATTCTCAAAATAGAAAATGAACAGATAGAAACCGCTCAAAAAAATTGACGGCTTATAGATAAACTGACTGGCGTGACGTTTTTCTAAACTAAGGTCCTTTAACATTAAATTTATGAATAATTTAACAGACATTCATTTGCACTGTGTCACCTTAAACATTTCCCAATTAAATCTTGAATCTTAGAACAGAGCTTACTAACTACCACAAATTTAATTATGAAATACGTCAAATGCAGACACAGATTCCTTTGAGGTATAAGATATCTACCGTGAGAGTAAACATAATGGTTGTTAAACTACTACATGAGAAATTTTTGTAATTTGATTGGCTTAGAGCAGTGGTATTTCAGCTTAATTTGAAATACCTACATGTGAAAATTACAAACCTTGTGTGGGTAGTAGTATAAACAAATAATAGCATGATTTGTACGTGATATTTCGCATAAATATCACTCGTGATATTTCAAAATTGTCTCAAATTACGTATAACAATTTTGAAATATCACTCGTGGTATTTATGCCAAATATCACTACAAATCGTGCTATTACCTATTCTAATATTTCTCACTTTTCGCTGTTATTTGGTGCGTTAATTCTATTTATTTCATGCTGATTTGTGAGCGAGCTGGCCACGGAGATGGCTGACAAAAGAAAATAAATTGTCGATCTGACACAGGATTAGCAAGAAAGGAATTCCATCTGGAATACCACTAGCTTTGTAAAAAATGCCTGTGAAGTATTGAAGCGAAACGATACAATGAAAATAATTTTTGAGTTGTCTGCCATTACGTCAGAAAGAAGCCGAAGTTCTTTCCAAGAACTCTCAGTGGGCTAGAAAGGGCTAGAAACGCCTGATTTCTCGGAAACGGTAAAATTTTTACGCCCTGTTTAGGAACTGATATGCCGCGTCATTTTTCGCGGAAATATATTCATGCAGGAAATAATTTTTTGGTATTGCGAGGCCGTAAAGGAATGTTTTACATTTGCAGGAACATATAAACCTCATTGATTTTGCAGCTATTTAATAACCGCTCAGGGAATTTTTTTCGGTTTATCAATTTTTTCGCTCGGAGTTTTTGCCTAGCCATGCATACGAGGCCGCGAGAGTATTTTTGACGGCGTATTTTAATACAGTACTAAATTTGCAACTGCTGGCATCTGTCCTGTCTCTAACAGTCTTCTCATCAGAAGCTTTACCCCTGATTTCATTTAACATACCCTTAGCACATGGTTGTAGTATAAAAACCAAGGTAACTGTAGAAACTTACCGCCATTTCCTTGACTTGATTGAGAAGAAGAATTTGACGCCATGTCTATGTTACGCGACACTTGTTTTGAATGTCAAGAAATTTTTGGAAGATTCTGGACTGGCTTATAGTAGTGGTCACGTGATCATTGTCTGCCTAGTCCCAAGCCTAGTCCCTGCAGGGCCTTTTCCCAGTCCCTCTCGGTCAATTCACTTCGGTGACGTGTCCGAGGCGAACGGGCAAGAAACGCCCTCAAATCTTCGCTTGGACCACGTGACCCGAAACGCTTTGGCCGCGCCCAGTAATAAGGCCTAGGGACTGCGCAAGGACTGGCTTATAGTGGTGATCAGTGTCAAGCTTTCTCTGGTATATGGGTGCGTTTCTTTACTCAAATCCAAATCCGGATGTTTCGTTTCTTTACTAAATGCAAAATGGTCAACAACGTAGGTGGATTCTTTGGATCATACCCAAAACTGAATACTTTGGATACATGATCCGAAGAAGGAGCCCTGACCCTGAAGCGTTTCTTTACAACGGATCCGAAAAGAGTGAATACAGCCAGCGGTAACTCGAAACAATTTTAACAGATACAGCAGCTGTTTGACAACAATGTTCATCTTTATTGCTTTTTTGAACTCGAGGCATAGATTAAAAGCCATTAAAAGATCAATTTTATCCGTTCTATCGGGATAGTAAAATCGCAATACAAACGGGACCTGCATTGTTCTAGTTCACTAGGACCCGGGGGGAGGTGGATACTTCCTTGTAAGAGGCTAATGGGATGTGCCGCTGGATGGAGCCGCATTTTCACGTCTGGATTGACTATAATGGGGTCGCATTTTCAATAGAGTTACTAAAATGGGGTCGCACATATACGGATTTTTCGGGTAAGAAAGTTCTTCACATTTGCGGTTATCAAACGTACCATAATGTTTGTACTGTAGGTGGAAAAGTGAAGTGTTCTTCATTCAATTTAAAAAAGTGTCAGTTCATTTTAGGATGACCTAGTTAAAAGGCTGTATAAGGTAGATGCCTAAATCGAAAGTGACTATGTTGGGATCGCAAAATTTGATTTGCCTAAAAGTGATAATTGGCCACAGAATAGGCTATAATGGGGTAGGGGTTCAGAGAGGCCAGCGGCACATACCCAGCAAAAATTAACCCTAGAACTCCCCTCCCCCCCCCCCCCCCCCCTCCTGAGCAGGACAAATCGAGACAAAACTGCTACACAACTTGCAAAATTTTACTTTTCCGGTAGATATCTTATTTCAGAAGACTCATCTGCAAGTAGTATCCTTGAGATAACCGTCCAAAATAAAATGAAAGACCATTTGCAACATCCGTCGGCAGTCATCATCAGCAGCCAAGTTATATTCTTTCTCCGGAAGTGAATGAGAAGTAATCCTTCTCGGATACATCGTTTCTTTTTTTAACGAAAAATCCTGAAGATCTCTTGTCCGGATTTTTGATCCAATCTCGGATTTTAATAAAGAAACGAACTGGTATCACTTGGCAAGTGCTTCATTGAGGTGAGTTGGTCTAAGTGTGTGCTTCAGTTCATATTGGACACCTCCTCGGATACCCAGGGGCAGATAGTGGGAGCGAGGGAAAGTATAAACGTGCGGAAAAAAATGGTGCGATGAAAAGTAAAGAACGGGGCATTTTTTCTCCCGCCCGTTTTATATACTTTCCTTCGCCCCCACTATCTGCCCCTGGGTATTCGAGGATCAGGGCGGATAAATGTTGGGCGGTGAAACGAGCGCTCCGCTCTTCATTTAATGTGTGATGCGGAGTAGGACTGCTACGAGCGCTCTTTCCGCGCTTCCGGTTCGCTTGAAGGCCGGCGAAATTTTCCTTTTTGCAAACCGGAAATCCTATTTTCTTTCTGTAAATTCAGGCTACAGTGTTAAATAGATAAATTCGTTTCATAACGATATCAATAAACAGTTTCATATGTTTGTGTCTGTATGCCTATAAGTCAAACTTGTTGGTCGTATAATGCCAAAATTTGAGTTTAATTTGAAAGTGTTGAATACCTCCTCCTTCCACTAAATATCACCTAATCGTCTTTCGCCGTTTCGTTTGCAAAAGCTTAACACTTCTTAACCTCAATTTTTACATATGTTAAAGGTGGACAAATTTTACATAACATAACAAAAAATTAGATTGATATATTTTGATATAGTGGCGTTGTACTGCTTCAAACTTTGCTTCTCGGGTGAAGCGCGCTATGGCGATCCGCGCAATGCGTCGCAAATCCGGCAACCGCATGTAAAAAAAATTTATTAAGGTTAGTTGTAAGGTTTTTTCTCCGTTTTTCTCTCTAAAACAAAACAAGGTAAACGGTAAAAACTGAGGGGAAACTAATTTTGAAGTTTCGAAGAAACAGAAAGACGTATGAGATGTTTTTTTTTCAAAATTAAAAAGAAGGATGATGGTGATTGAAATTAGCATAATTTCACCTTCCACGAGCTGCACGCATTTATAAAATACACGTCATCTAGTTATGAAACACGATCTGCCTTTAGAGCGGTTTTCACTTGACTGTCGTAAAACCAAAACCAAAACCAAAGCCAATCCCTTTCGACAGTCAAGTGAAAACCGCTCTATCCGCCCAGTCGAGGATGCTACGCATGTCCGTGACATCCTCGTTACCGAGTGGTCTTGTTGAACCGTGGGGTCCTGGGAAAGAGGTCGTTCTTTGATAACACACCAGCTGACACCAGAACACGCAGAGCAGAAGAGATGGCGCTTAGGAGAGCATTACATTTCGTTTTTAAAATCGGAAATAGGAATGAAACCATAAAATTTTACCGTGAAATACTTGGGATGAAGGTAAGAGACATAAGTTATTGTGTCAGACATTTTGGCGCGTCGTTTCGTGCTTGCCTATGGATGACTCATTTTGCTCTTATAATTGTGCGCGCCTTGCTGCATAGTTTTCCGTCTTTTATGCCTTATAAACACGGTGGGTATCAAAAGTAATTCCATTCTTTTGATTTTTGAGCAAATGTGTCCTGTTTATTAGGTTTTGCGCCATGAAGAGTTTGAAGAGGGTTGCAAGGCATCTTGCAATGGGTACGTATGTCATGTGATTATGCAAAATTCAGTGGGCTTATTGTAGAAAAAACGCTGACATCATAGAATTTTTAGATTGAAAGGAAAAGTTGTTAACATCACTCATGTACGCCATGCACTGCCAAAGTTCTCAACCTTTTAAAGGTTTTTGGAAGAGAAAGACACCCTTTTCATGGCGCTAGAGTTGAAATTGTAATGTCTGTTAAGCCATATATACCAATGTGCCCCCCCCCCACCCCCAACCCCAAGCTTATATGAGCAAAGCAAATGCCAGTGCAAATTCAAGCATACTGGAGACACACAAGCATATGTAAAGAGGCTGCCTTAATGGAACACAGTAGAAGTACAAGTGCTACCTCAACAAAGCTAAAAATTTTAATTTTTAGCGTTGCCCTTGCCTTCTTTAAACACATGTTGATAGTTATGCATTCAGCCTCCTACTTCTCCTGATGAGAATCACCTGATAAAAATCGGATCATATTTTTTACAAATGATGGGGTTTATTTTGCCACATGATAACAATAAATTTTTTATGTGTATGGACTTTAAAGAAGTTTTAGAGTATCATTACTTCCTATTTTATCATGGTTTTATTACTCAGGGGTTTCAATAATAATTGAAGTAGCCAGTGGGTTTGAATACAATACTATACTTTATTATTAATTTTCCCCAAGGGGCTTTTCAGAATTAATTTACAATATGTATATGTAATATAACTAAGACTAATGATATAAAACATGTTCTTGATATAAATAACAACTTAAAATTACAACTTCAATAATAACTAACAATGTAATAATATACTATGGTATGTATACCGGTATCCTATTTCTTCATTAATTCTGCCTTTGCATAATGATCGGGCAGTTATAGTGTTGTTACTGAGACTATTCCACGCTTTAGCTGCCCTATCAAAGAAGCCACCCTGGGCAGCCACTGTCCAGCATCCTGGCAGGTTTAGATCTTCACTGTTGTGGAGATTGTAAGCGTGCACATTGGATCGCTTCCCTATTTTACAGCTAATATGTGGTGGCACTATTAAAATTGTTAACAAATTTGTACATCATTGTCACGTCCCGCAACCAAAGTTGCTCCTCTATAGTCAGCCAGCCAAGAGCTTTCAAGGCCGGGGTAATATGATCGTATTTCCCTGTGTCGGTTAGTATACGGGCACCAAAGTTCTGCATAAGTTGTAGTTTATGGATATTCTGTTTATAAGTACCAACCCATACAGCGGAACAGTAAAATAATTTACTAAACACAACAGAGTTGATCATTATAGACAAAACTTCTTTGGAAAACAGGTGGCGGACCCTACTTATTTGACACAAACTAGATAGCAAGGATGACGATAATGATGAGATGTGATTATTGAATGTTAAGCCAGAGAGTAATAGAGTAACTGACTGTATCAACAAGGGGCCGTTAGTCCCCTTCTTCTAGGGGGGTCGGGGGTGTGCTCCCCCAGAAAATTTTGGAATTTCGAAGCCCTAAAATGAGATTTCCAGTGTTCTGGGGACTAAATTGAGAACAGTAGAGCCTGTTTTTCTTTCAAGGAAATATAGCTTTCATTCAGGTTTCATAGCCACACAATCAATTCTTACAAGCAATGAACAAATGTTGATATTCAAAATTAAGCACATTTGCACATAAACAAATTCTGCGTAAAGCTACAAAAGAAACGTGGAAAAAAATTGACTGAAATACAGCGTTTGTGTAACAAGACAAGACAAGACAAGACATTTATTATCATAATATCGCAAGTAACCAGAAGCGCTTCTGGTGTAACTAAAGCATGACATATCAGTGGAACTTGAAAGCTCATCATATTAATAATTCAGATTTAATTAAATATCTTTTATTTCCAACATTTTTTAAAACTTGTTTCTTTTTCAGAGAAAAAAGTAGGCGACTGCTCTGAGCAAAGTAGCCGACGCGTTTTGTTGGTCGTCGGTACTTATTAAAACCTCTGATTACTGTTGTAACATTCTTATTTTAAAAAGTTATGCAAATTAGACTGCCTTTACATGATCAACTTATAAAGAAGACAGCCTAATTTGCTTATTGTTTTGGTGTAGTCTAGATCTTGAGCTGAAGACAATGGTGGAAAAACAATAGTTAGCTTGTTTTAGGTCACTGAACTGCATGAGAGAGAAAAATCAACCAAAAGATAGCTGATGCAGTGTAGCAGTTTATAGCTGTAGTAGCACTTTTTCTCTGAGGGATTAATAACCTGCTCTTATACAATAGATGCAATATTGAGAACAAAAATTGCATAAATCCGTCATGATAGAGATGTGATGGTGAATTTTAAGTCTGGTGAATATATGAATACATTTGACTCCTATTACAAGTACTAGGATCTTTTCTTCTACTCTGCCTTTGCCACTGACTGA